>NW_026873758.1:0-15112 GCF_032173495.1 Musca vetustissima
GATAGTACGACCAGTGAGTGCGGCACCCAGTACTACAACTAAATCTGATATATTCGTTATATTTTTATTTACTTTCATGTAGTACAACCTAATCGAATGTTCTTTCGGTTCGGTATGGGAAAAAAAGATATTGCAGCTACACAAAAAATTGGGGTTATAAATTATTTCTGATAACTACTATCGGAACTATATGATTTCCAATAAAAACAAATAACCACCAAGCTATAATAAATAAAATAAAACAAAATCAATATCAGAGACGTTTTTCATTTTGATTTTTTTTCGTATTTTGTTATAATTAATAATACCGATTTTCGTAAGTGCAGATAACTACCTACCTAAATTTGGGATTTTTCACGGACTTTGATGTCTTTTTTTCTTTCTTTCAATTTTTGCACACACAACGCAATGGGGCTTGGTCGGTCGGTCGGTTAGCTTGGTGATTTTGTCGGCATTCTTTTGTTAGCCGATAAAGTAGCGGTTTTAGCCAGTTTCGAATATCAAGAGATAGATAGAAGGTTGAGGGAGGTTGAAGTGGAATATTTTCTATTGGAAGATTATTATTGGAAAATAAAAATTTTTTTGAAATATATTAAGCAAAACATATTTAAGCCAGTGAGCGGAGCAGTATAGTGGCCAACCATATGATACCCTACACAACTTCCACGAAAATCTAACTTTGTGGGTTCTATATGCTGAGCTTGGGCAATATTTTGCGATATTTTTACCCTCTTGGCCGACTAGAGGTCAACAAATATTAGTAATATTCTGTACAGCACTTCTAATTACTTGTCCAGATTCCTTTCAGCGTGGGTTGTGTTGTGATGTTCGGCTTTCAATGAGGCCTATTGATCGACTCAAAAAAAAAAAAAAAAAAAAATATATTATCTGATCATCACCGACAATTATAGGCGTTGTACTTGACCATAACTGGAACCACATGGAACATTTCATAGCGATCAGCGCTATATTTCCGCCCTCTAGTGTGGTAATGGGTTACTAAATAATATCCGAATACATAAGCACCTGTAAATATTTAAGTGTAACTCCCGCATTCGATTACCTACGACATTATAATTGATATCAGTTTAAAGGTCAGCAACTTCTCTTGGATATATTATCATCTACTCGGGTCTATGTCCTCCACGGGTAAATATATACGCCATAGAATACAATTTTTTGTCATTTTTCACACAAAAGTCAGGGTCCATTTTACCCTCTAAATATTGACCGATCATTATCAAAACAGGCATGCTTATTCTTTGGCCCAATCCCCTTCTCCATGTAAAAATTCGAGATGTTTGGGCCATAATTGCGACATCTGGAGCAACCAGAAAACCCGACACACATGCCTAGATCGACTCAGCTAGTCGAGATATGACGATCGGTATACTTAAAGGTGGGTCTAGGACCAATATTTCGCGGCGTTACAAATTCGTGGGGCTGCACAAAGCTATAATACCCTCACAACATAGTTGTGTAGGGTATAAAAACTATATCGAAATCTAAACCGATTTAATCGGAACTTGTCATAGGTTAGTTTGTACTAATTTCAGTATGTTTTGTGCATATCGGCCACATTTCGAGTTCTTGATGCATCATTTACTTAAAATCGGAAGAAAATATATATGGTAGCTCTTTCCAAATTTGAACCGATTTCAACAAAACTTTTCACATGCTAGGTTATATTTGGTATGTTCCCGTACTGCAAGAATCTACTAGATTTTACTATTTTCTTCGATATCATAAAGGAAAATTCGTTATCGTAGTAAAAAATAGTAGATTCTTGCTGTACGGGAACAGACCAATTAACTTCAGAATGTTTGCATAATGTTGTGTCAAGAACTATATATGGGAACTACATTAAATCCGTAGAAAATATATATGGGAGCTATATCTAAATCTGAACCGATTTTCACGAAACTTAACACATATCATTCTAGACTTTATCCAGTACCCTATGCCAAATTTCGTGCAAATCGAAACATATATAGCGACTTTGGTGCAATATTTACCTTGAATCGGACGAAAATATATATGGGAGCTATATCTATATCTGAACCGATTTTCATGAAACTTAATACACATCATTCTAGACCTAATTCATTAGGCTATGCCAAATTTCGTGCAAATCGAAAGATATATAGGGACTTTGGTGAACCATTTTCATAAAATGAGAGCTATATCTAAATCTGAACCGATTTTCGAGAAACTTAACACACATAACTCTAGACATAATTCAGTACGCTATGCCAAATTTCGTTCAAATCGAAAGATATATAAGGACTTTTGTATACCATTTACCTTAAATCTGACGGATAGATATTAAATGCGACCTGCACTTTGTTTACAATTTGACATGGACAGACGGACGGACATGCATAAATCGACTCAGAAAGTGATTCTATGCATATTCTCAAAGGAACTATGGGTCTATCTCGTTTCCTTTTGCCTGTTATATTCTTTAAAAATTTGTTATATTCTTTAAAAAATCCACGCCTTATATAGGCCTTGAAAAAATATTCTTTAAAAAATCCACGCCTTATATAGGCCTTGAAAAAATCTTCTTAAAAAATCCACGCCTTATATAGGCCTTGAAAAAATATTCTTTAAAAAATCCACTCCTTATATAGGCCTTGAAAAAATATTCTTTAAAAAATCCACGCCTTATATAGGCCTTGAAAAAATATTCTTTAAAAAATCCACCCTTTGATATACCGCGAAACAATATTTTAAAAAGTCCTAATAGACCCAATTAATTCATCGAACATATGTGTGAATTTTTGCTAAGGTACTTCCCCAAAATTTTGTTTTGGAAATTCCATCAAAAATTCCCAAGATAATATTTTGAAATGAATTAATTTATAACAAATATTATAAATTAATTCATTTCAAAATTTTCGTATAATAAATCTGCACCGAAAATTAGGGTTTCAAAATCGCATTTTTCTTATTTGAAACAAGTTGTTTTTTGGAAAAAGTGGTAATTAATGGACAAAAATTAACACCTTCCATGCTTGGTTGAATCACGCGATCCTTTATTTAGATATCAATCCAAAACCAAAAAAAAAAAAACGTCATATTTCAACCAGCGTTGGTACATACACGAGTTGAAATATCAATTATCGCATTGTAAAATTAATTATTCGCCAGCGTCAATAATGGCAAGAGTTTATGACTCGACCCGAAGATGATTTTTTTTTTTTTTGATCGGTCAATTGTTTTGGTTCAGATTAATTAACAACTTTATTTAAGATTTTTGTTTTGTTTTGAGATTCTAGTATTCAAATATACATGTGCCTAAAAATATACGAAAATAAAATATATCATAAAATCATAAATGCGTGGGCTTAGACCAGCGTTCGAAAGTAAACATTATGGTACCGTTCCATAGTGTTCTGTACCGTACCAAGGTGGATAGGTACACTAAAATAACGTACTGTACCGGTACACAAACACTAAAAATATTTTTAGTGTTACTGTTCCGGAGCACAACAAAAATCATAGCGTACCAACTGCGGTACACTAAAAAATCGTAGTGTACCGACAGCGGTACACTAAAAATCGTAGTGTACCGGCAGTGGTACACTAAAAAATCGTAGTGTACCGACTGCGGTACATTAAAAATCGTTGTGTTCCACTGGTCGGAACACTAAAATTTTTAGTGTACCACTGGTCGGAACACTAAAAATGTTAGTGTTCCACTGGTCGGAACACTAAAAATCGTGGTGTTCCACTGGTCGGAACAATAAAAATCGTAGCGTTCCACTTACTTTAACTGTACTGGTAGTGTACCATACACGTCTGTTTTGTTTTTGAGGTAAAATGAGATCAAATAATAAAAAAATAAAAATTAATATAACTTTATTTGCAATTACAAAATGTAGGTATTTTGGCCAGTTTTTGTCACAAAATTATACAGCTTTGGATAAAATTTTCATTAATTTACAGAACGAACACGATTTTTCCCATAAAATTAGGAGATCTCCTTGTAAAATGTTAGTATGAAAATTTTTTCTATAAAAACTTATACCTGCATCTATGATTCATACTTTTAGGAAATTTTAGCAAAAATATTCAAAATTTGGTGATTGGCACACAATCAACATAATTATTACCTGCTTATTCATGAAAAGAAGTGTACAAGTTACGCGGATATGAAAAAAGTAGTTTTATGATTTTGGGATAAATATTTCAAGACCACATACAGGTACCATATAAAAACCGAATTTCATATTTCCGATCAGCGCAATCGATTATAACCCAAAATGCAATTCAATGGAATTTTCAGTTATGAGTTGGCCGTCACTAGACGCCCTTTTTTGTTACATAATATTTATTATGTTAAACTGTTGATGTTAATATAATATTACTATTTTTTAATAAAATATAAACAAATACAAATATAACCAGTGAGCGGAGCAGTATAGTCGGACGGGGCCGACCATACGATACCCTACACAACTACCACTGAACTCAAATTTTCTACGGATGTGTATTCCGAGCCTGGGCAATATTTCGTGATATTTGCACACTCTTGCCCGATTAGAGGTAAACAGCACCTCTTCCACACACTGACATATTTTCCGAATATTACGAGTATTCAGTACAGTTATTGTCTAGATTCCCTTCACCGTGGGTTGTGTTGTTGTAGATCGACTCGAAAATAACACCAAAAAATTAAGTTTTCGGTCCACTTCATTCCAAAATTATTATCTGATCATCACCGAAAATTAAAGGCGTTGTCCTTGACCATAACTGGAACCTCATGAAACATTTCAAAGCGATCAGCGCTATGTTCGGCTCTCTAGAGTGATAATGGGTTACTAAATAACATACAAATACGGAGATACATGTAAATATTTAGGTGTAACTCCCACATCAGAGCACATGCGACAATATAATTGGTCTTAATTTAAAGGTCAGCCACTCCTCTTGGATATAATATCAATTTTTCGGGTCTATGTCCTTCAGGGGTAAATATATACGCTATAGAATACAAATTTTGTCATTTTTCACACAAAAGCCAGGGTCAATTTGACCCGCTAAATATTGACCGATCTTTATCAAAACAGGCATGGTTATTCTTTGGCCCGACCCCCTTCTCCATGCAAAATTTCACGATGTTCGGGTCATTATTGCGGCCTGTGGAGCGACCAGAAAAACCGACAAAAATTTAGTATTTGGTCGATTTCATCCCCTAAATATTAACCGATCTTTCCCAAAAACAATAGGGGTCTTCATTGGCCTGAACCCATCCTACATGCAAAATTTCGTGAAGATTGGTCCATAACTGTGGCCTGTATCGTGTTTACAAATTATAATGGACAGACGGACGGACACACATGTGCAGATCGACTCAGCTAGTCGAGATATGACGATCGGTATACTTAAAGGTGGGTCTAGGACCAATATTTCGCGGCGTTACAAACTTTTGGGGCTGCACAAAGCTATAATACCCTGATAACATAGTTGTGTAGGGTATAAAAAGATATTGTATTTATTATACCCTACACAACTATGTTGTCAGGGTATTATAGCTTTGTGCAGCCCCAAAAGTTTGTAACGCCGCGAAATATTGGTCCTAGACCCACCTTTAAGTATACCGATCGTCATATCTCGACTAGCTGAGTCGATCTAGACATGTGTGTCCGTCCGTCCGTCTGTCCATTATAATTTGTAAACACGATACAGGCCACAGTTATGTACCAATCTTCACGAAATTTTGCATGTAGGATGGGTTCTGGCCAATGAAGACCCCTATTGTTTTTGGGAAAGATCGGTTAATATTTAGGGGATGAAATGGACCAAATACTAAATTTTTGTCGGTTGTTCTGGTCGCTCCAGAGGCCGCAGTTATGGCCCGAACATCGTGAAATTTTGCATGGAGAAGGGGATCGGGCCAAAGAATAAGCATGCCAGTTTTGATAAAGATCGGTCAATATTTAGCGGGTCAAATTGACCCTGACTTTTGTGTGAAAAATGACAAAATTTGTATTCTATAGCGTATATATTTACCCCTGAAGGACATAGACCCGAAAAGTTTATATTATATCCAAGAGGAGTGCTTGACCTTTAAATTAATACCAATTATATTGTTGTATGTGGTCGGATGTGGGAGTTACACCTAAATGTTTACAGGTATCTCCGTATTCGTATATTATTTTGTAACCCATTATCACTCTACAGACGGGAGCTATAGCGCTGATGGCTTTGAAATGTTCCATGAGGTTCCAGTTATGGTCAAGGACAACGCCTATAAATTCCGTGATGATCAGATAATAATTTTGGGATGAATTGGACCGAAAACTTAATTTTTTTGTGTTATTTTCGAGTCGATCTATAGACCAGTGTGAGGAAGAGGCGCTGTTTACATCTAATCGGGCAAGAGGGTACAAATATTGCCCAGACTCGGAATAAACATCCGCAGAAAATTTTAATTCCGTGGTAGTTGTGTAGGGTATCGTATGGTCGGCCACGTCCGACTATACTGCTCCGCTCACTGGTTAAATATATTGAAAAGCAATAAAAATATAAATTTTATTCATACAAAAATAAAAGATAAATGCATCATTTTGTTTTCCGACAAATGGAACACTATAATTTTAAGTGTTCCGCCAAGTGGATCACTACGATTTTTAGTGTTCCGCCAAATGGAACACTACGATTTTTAGTGTTCCGACCGCGGTACGCTACAATTTTTTAGTGTTCCGACCGCGGTACACTACGATTTTTAGTGCTCCGACCGCGGTACACTACGATTTTTAGTGCTCCGACAGCGGTACACTACGAATTTCGTTGTGCTCCGGAACAGTAACACTAAAATATTTTTTAATGTTTGTGTACCGGAACACTAACGCTAAATTTTTTTTAGTGTTTGTGTTCCTGGTACGGTACACTACGATAGTGTACCGTTTTTTTTTGCGAACACTGGCTTAGACTAGGATTCGTTACGGTTTGGTAATTTGGAAATACTATTATTGGAAATACCACTTTAATATTACGAATATGTAAAGAAAATCGACGTCATTGAGATTATAGATGATATGATTCAAAATAACGAACACGTTATTTGTAAATTTCCATGTGTTATTTGCATGGTATTTTTCCAAGGCCTATCAAAGGCTTGATTTTTCTACAGGAACATTTTTTCGAGGCCTATCACAAGCCGTAAATTTTTTTGAAATACTTTTTCAGAGGCCTATATAAGTCGTGGATTTTTTAAAGAATATTTTTTCGAAGGCCTATATAAGGCGTGGATTTTTTAAAGAATATTTTTTCGAAGGCCTATATAAGGCGTGGATTTTTTAAAGAATATTTATTCGAAGGCCTATAAAAGGCGCGGATTTTTTAAAGAATATTTTTTCGAAGGCCTATATTAGGCGTGGATTTTTTAAAGAATATTTTTTCGAAGGCCTATATAAGGCGTGGATTTTTCAAAGAATATTTTTTCGAAGGCCTATATAAAGCGTGGATTTTTTAAACAATATTTTTTCGAAGGCCTATATAAGGCGTGGATTTTTTAAAGAATATTTTTTCGAAGGCCTATATAAGGCGTGGATTTTTCAAAGAATATTTTTCTGAAGGTCTATATAAGGCGTGGATTTTTCAAAGAATATTTTTCTGAAGGTCTATATAAGGCGTGGATTTTTCAAAGAATATTTTTTGAAGGCAGGTGGCGTAGGGGATGATAGATACCAAGCAACGGCTCTGATTGGCTTTAACATGGCTAAGTCCAGGCTTATCTTGGTCCCTCTTTCATCTCAATTGTGGACACTGACCTCCCCGCGGTGTCACATGGGGTAGCTATTTTCATAACCCGATGAAATAGTGAACTAATATGTGTCGCGATTTCACCCACAAGAACTATAAAAAAAATGGGTTGAGGCGTCGGGTTAGGTGCCCACATTCGGAAAACCCCTCCTACTATGAAAAAGCAAAGGAAAAGAAAATCAACCCCACCTAATTTTGACGACCCCCGCAAACGTATAAAAGACCATGATCTGCGAATCTGCACTTGGAATGTGCGCACGTTGTACAGAACAGGCGCAGAGTTCGCTTTGGCGGATATACTCAAGAAATACAAAGCCGATATTATTGCCTTTCAGGAAATGCGATGGAAAGGGACTGGCGGCGTAAGTAAAACAGATGATTACGCCCTGTATTATAGCTGCCATGAAACGAGACATGAAGTTGGCTGATGATTTGTGGTTAACCGTAGAATTAAATACCTCGTCTCCAGATTCACTCCAGATGGTGAGTGAATTGCTTTAATCCGTATAAAGCGAAGTTCTTCTACATAAGTCTCATTTGCGCCCTTGCCCCGACCGAAGATAAAGATGAGCAGACCAAAGACATATTTTACGAGCGCCTAGAAACATCATATGATCGCTGCCCTGGCCATGACATTAAAATTCTGCTAAGAGATTTTAATGCAAAAATCGGAAAGGAAAATATCTTTGGCCCCACCATCGGAAAATTTAGCTTCCATTAAGAAACATCAGACAACGAATTGAGGTTGATTGACTTCGCGGCAGCAAAAAACATGGTAGTTAGCAGCACCAGATTCAAGCACCTCGATATACACAAGGCCACTTGGATTTCTCCTGATCAAGCAACGAGAAAACAAATCGATCATGTTGTGATAGACGGAAGGCATTCATCCAGTCTATTAGACGTTCAGTCGATCCGAGGAGCGAATATCGATTTGGACCATTACCATGTAGCAGCCAAGGTTCGCACTCGTCTTAATGTTGCAGCAAAGGTGCGATCTAACACAACACGGAAACTCGATGTCGAAAAGCTGCAAACAAAACAGGTAGCCGAGGCCTACTCCGCTCAACTTACCCAACTGCATGACGAAAGCACCCCTTGTCCCGATAATAATATTGCACAATGGCAGAGAATTGCCCACTCCCTACAAACTGCAGCAAAAGCAACACTTGGGTACTAAAGACCACCAGCAAGAAATCCGTGGTACGATCAGGAGTGTCGTAATGCTACTCATCTCCTGTAGAGATGAAGAAGGAAACCTGGTGACAGATACAGACATCGTGCTGAGGAAGGAGAATTTTGAAATATTTCTGGTATCAAATAGTGGCGGTGAAGTGGATACCCCAGAACCAATAATAGATGACTGTATAGAGTGTATACCACCTAGCCAAGATAAAGTCAGAATAGCAATCAATCGGCTGAAAAGGAGCCTATATAGGGCGTGGATTTTCAAAGAATATTTTTTAAGGCCTATATAAGGCGTGGTCGTCTACAATGGCTCCCTTTAGCTCGTCTATAAAGACTCCCTTCAGCTCGTCTATAAAAGCTCCCATTAGGTCGTCTATAAAGACTCCCTTTAGGTCGTCTATAAAGACCCCCTAAAGGTCGTCTAAAAAGACTCCCTTTAGGTCGTCTATAAAGACTACCTTTAGGTCGTCTATAAAGACTCCCTTTAGGTCGTCTATAAAGACTCCCTTTAGGTCGTCTATAAAGACTCCCTTTAGGTCGTCTATAAAGACTCCCTTTAGGTCGTCTATAAAGACTCCTTTAGGTCGTCTATAAAGACTCCCTTCAGCTCGTCTAAAAAGACTCCCTTTAGGTCGCCTATAAAGACTCCCTTCAGCTCGTCTAAAAAGACTCCCTTCAGCTCGTCTAAAAAGACTCCCTTCAGCTCGTCTAAAAAGACTCCCTTCAGCTCGTCTAAAAAGACTCCCTTTAGGTCGCCTATAAAGACTCCCTTTAGGTCGTCTATAAAGACTCCCTTTAGGTCGTCTATAAAGACTCCCTTCAGCTCGTCCATAAAGACTCCCTTCAGCTCGTCTATAAAGACTCCCTTCAGCTCGTCTATAAAGACTCCCTTCAGCTCGTCTACAAAGGCTCCCTTTAGCTCGTCTATAAAGGCTCCCTTCAGCTCGTCTATAAAGACTACCTTCAGCTCGTCTATAAAGACTCCCTTCTGATCGTCTACAATGATTTCCTTCTGGTCTTCTATAAAGACTTATTTCAAGTCCCTACTAGTTTCTTATATTTCAAGGTTATAAAATACATATCCTTATGTACAATTATGCTACATAAATTAAAATTTGTTTTATTTAGAAAAAAATCTTATATTAAATACATGGTATTTGTTTTGTTTTTCTTTTTTAAATCAATATCTTCTTTTTCATAATATTTTTTTAGTAATTAAATTTCTAATGCCATAGTCCATTATCAAGCCAATCGGATTCTGTTTTCCTTATAAAACCATAACTCCACAAAACTTAAATTTACCTTTCTAGTTAATGTATGTATGTTTGTATATAGCTAACCACAATCCTTTTATCATCATTGTATGTACGTAGTAGTATATAATATTCTAAACTGCAACTATGTTTTCTTGTGTCTTTGTTGTGTAATTATGCAATAAACAATTAATTATAGTAGACGAAATCTTGCTAGGATTCTAAACGAGAAGGCCACCCACAATTCTCAATTGAATTCGCCACTTTTACCATCACAGGCCACAATTTTCACTTTGTCCACTTTGGCAAATTCATGGACTTCTCGAAATTCAACCTCGTTCAACATCAATGTCCAGACGTTGTCACAAAAGCGATAGGTGTTCAGTTTGTTGGCCTTGAAGGTGACACGGGCCTTGACACGCTGGCTGAGGGCATTGTTGATGCATTTGTCGAATTGCAGCAGGACCTTAAAGGCCAAGGCGGGGGTAATTTGGCCATACTGAAACATGAAACAAAACTCAATTACAAAGTTCTGAATATAGGCAACAAATTTACTTTTTGTGCTGTGCTCCATATGGATCCGTAGCTCCTCCCCCCTAATTCGCTTAAAATATTCAAAAGTTCCTTCTAAATATTTAATATGGTGGTGAATGGGAGCCCAGCACTAAAGTAAATTTGTTGCTCCTCTTGTGTGTTTGCATTTTTCCCCCAACATACCTGAATCAATTCATCCAAACTCTCCTGCAGGGTATTGCCCAATGTGGTATTACGATACAATTGATAGGACATCGTTTCTTCTCGTTATTCGTTGGAAATAAAAGTGAAAAATATTGGAAAAATTATTTCGTTTTTCAATACCAAACCAATGAAGCAAAAAAAAATAATGTAGAAAGCCGCCGAATAGAAAAAATTCCGATAAGAAAATGCGAGAATGAAGGAATGATGAGAAAATGACAGCTGCAAACAATATTTTGGGGTGGAAGAAGAAGAATGTGCACTGTGGAATGATAACACACGCAATTGTTGCCAGATTAAACATTTTGAAAAGGCATTGCAATCGTGAAAATAAAATGTGGTTAAAATAACAGTTAAAATTAAAAATATAATAATAGGCACTACAGAGTTGCATTTTTCATAATTTCTTCAACTTACTTCACATTTTCTATCTTAAAATGGTTAACAAAATTCCTGGGGAAAAATGGGGAGTAAAGACTCCCTTCAACTCGTCTATAAAGACTACTCTCAGATGGTCTATAAAGACTCCCTTCAGCCCACCTATGAAGATTTACTTCAGCTGGACAATAAAAACACCCTGCAGCTCGTCTATAAAGACTCCATTCCGCACGTCTCCGTTCAGCCCACCTATAAAGACTCGTCTGTAAAGACTCCCTTCAGTCCTTCTATAAAGACATCGTTCAGTTGGTATATAAGACTCTCTTCAGTTCGTCTATAAAAACTTCCTTTCAGTTCGTCTATAGAGACTCCTTTCAGGTCGTCTATAAATGTTCCTTTTAACTCGCCTATAAAGGATCCCTTCAGGTCGTCTATAAAGACTCCCTTCAGCTCTATAAAGACTCTATAAAGACTCCATACAGCTCGTCTGTAAAGACTCCCTACAGCTCATCTATAAAGACGCCCTACAGCTCGACTATAAAGACTGCCTACAGCTCGTCTATAAAGACTCCCTACAGTTCGTCTATAAAGACTCCCTATATCTCGTCTATAAAGACACCCTACAGTTCAGCTGGTCTATAAAAACTTTCTTCAGCTCGGCTCCCTAGCTCCCTTTAAGGTGGCTATAAAAACTCCCTTCATAGCGGCTATAAATACTCCCTTCATGGCAACTATAAGGACTCCCTCATCCATACTGACTTTAATAGGTTAAAATGAGACTGAATTTGATCGGTTTCAGATAATTTGGATGCGATTTTGAAATGTCCTTCCTCACGATAACTTACCTAGAGTTGCCGATTTACGGATTGTAACATTTCTCAAAACATAGATCCAATTCGAATACTATCAGACCTCAGGGCTGGTATCACCCCTTAAAGCAATCAGTCAAATTACTCTATATTTCGGTATCATTTATAATTCGGGTTCAGACGATTTTAATAGGCTTTTATATCTCTTATACATTGGACCCGTATCTCTAGTTCATTCAAATTTACCCTAGGTGGAGGAGGGTTATGTTGCATTTGTATTCAGATATTGCATCAACAGCGTCTTATTATGTTGACGTACACGTGCATCGCTGTCCTAACGTTTGACATTCTGGCGGGGTTTCATGTTCCTCCATGGTGTTCAAATAAAGTTATCGGAACACACTGGAGCCACATAGTTTTCCACAGACCGGTCTATTGCTGTACAACAAGACCGGTCTATTGCCTTCGAATGTGATTCTTGGGGTAATTAGTGGCCAGAGTTATGAGCCCATAGACCTGCACATTCAGATGTAGCCGCATCTCTGCTTTCCGGTGTTGCGAATATTCTTCTTTCAATAGGGAAATTTTCTCGTACAGGAAATCAGTCTAGAGATTGATATCATGGTCCATAATCCTAAAATCCTAATTTTGTGGTAGTTTTTCGATAAACGGTCCCATATAAAGGCTCTTTTCCATTATAGTTACTTAAGTGGCTCTAGACACAGTTTCCAAACGAAGTGGCTGTAATTTAGTGTTTACTGTTCTAAGGGACCAAAAAAATCTTTGGCGGAAAAAAATCGGATATAAGTCCACATTTTAACAAAGTTATCATATAGAGCTACTAAAGAACTGAAAGGGCTGGAAAATAAGCAAAAAAAAAAATTAGATTTAGATCCATGATTAGAAACGCTACCAGAAAATATCCCACTTGATTTAGCCAATGTGTATATTCAGATTACAAAATTCAACTTGGCCACCACATGAAAATTATGAAACTCGAAATTTCCAATCGAAGCAGTTTTAATTTCGATCCATGTTTTGGGATATGATCCATATGAAGATCTCGTTCAATGACGAATTTACCAACCGAAACCAATAGTCTTCACAAAAAAATATCCTGCCACATTTTCGGCATGCTAAAGGTCCTAGTCACTTTTTATTCGACGAATGATGTAGGTAATTACACTGTATAAGCATGTTTAGACATAGTTCTCTACAAAATTTTAGGTATTTTGAATCCCTCCCATCAGGGTAACCGTTGTGCGTTCAAATTCTGTTTTGACTCAGGTCTGAATCATCCTATGTGTTTCCCACTTAACTCTGTTTGCAACTTTTTAAGCTTTGTCCGACTTTTCTTCCCTGTTTTTGTTAAATTGTATTTTCATTTTTTTGTGTAAATTCAAACTATTTTGGATTCGTCTTCGTCGTTTTTGAGTTCCAATGTACTTTACTGTGCGACTTTTTTCAAATGAACGACTTTTTGTGCAACTTTTTAAAAATTTCCAGCGGTAGTGTTACCCGCCATCATCGTGGAGGGTGTAAAAAGTTTGGCCGGAGTGGATAAGTTTTGATTTTTTATCCCTGTAGTTGCAAAGAATTGAATTTCGTAATTTTTATTTTAGGTATTTTATTTGTGTTAATATAAACCTTAATTTATTTGATATTGTGTCTTTATACATTATTAAGTTTTATTTCCCTTATATTTTTTTAAATATATTAAAATATTTAATTATCTAGTCTACATTTCCGTCGTCATAAAAGCTTCCCATTTATACCATGTGTTATCAATGCACTGTGAATGCCAACTATTACCGTTTCTCTTATATTCCCTTTTGTTCTGTTACATTTTCACGAACCCTGACGCCGTCCCTAATACAATTGGCGCGCCTTTGTCATATTTTGCCGAGACAAGTAATCAAAACATCAGCACTGTGTGGAGAATCATTACTTCATTAACAGCCGACGAGGAAAAAAGTTTTTTTAACGACGAAAAGGCCAAAACAAGTGTTCAAGTAAAGCTTAAAGAGAAAAATATTAAATGTGAAGAAAATATAAAATAAATATTAATGAAATTATTGAGAAAATTGTGTGGAAAACGTGCCGCAATGTTTTAAAGTAAATAAATTGAATTAAAAACAAAATAAAAACGACGAAAAAAATATATAAAGAATTTATTATTCCCTTTTTCTGTGGGAGAAGAAAAAAAATGATGATTTTTGCATTGCTGCATGGAGGAGTTATAAAAGGAAATTTGTGAAAAAATATAGATATGTGGAAGGGATAAAAATGCAAAAAAAAAAAAAAAAATAAAAATACATAAAAAAATAAAAGTTTTCGAAAAATATGATTGTGAAAACCATAATTTGTATTTAAAAATAGTTTGGAATTTATTTTAAAGAGGAATTTTCTTAGTTGGAAAAAATGTATTTTGTGAATGGTGGTGGTGTCTAGCAAGCAGCAATGCACTTTGTGGAAGAATAAAAATTGCAACGAAGAAAAATTCCCTTTTGAAGGAAATGAAAAAAATTGTGTGATTTTGGAATTGCAATGCAAAAAAAGAAGGAAAAATTATATTTAATGCAATTAGTTGTGTTTGTGTGTTCTGTGATAAAAAAACATAAAAAAAAACAAGAATTATAACATTTTTAAATGTGAATTTATCTTTGCATGCTATGATGGTGGTGTTCTTTTTGTTTTTGTTGTTATCATCGTTGTCGTCGTCATTGCTGCAGCAAAAAAAAACTAAAAGCCACCATTACCAACCATCGAACGAACCCAGTGAGACAGCCAGCCAGCCAAGTTCTAACAAAGGGAAAATTGGAACGCAAATTGTGAATTGTTGTTGTTGTTGCAGTCTTGTTGTACTTTTTTTCCAATGAGAAGACTACTTGCACGCATACATCAAGCAAAAACAGGCAGGCAAGCAAGCACAGTCAAAGCCAAATCCAACCAACAACAGCAGCGGCGGCGGCAGCA
>NW_026873759.1:0-14798 GCF_032173495.1 Musca vetustissima
TTATACCCTTCACAACATTATTATGTCTTTGTGCATATGTTTGTAACAGGCAAAAGGAATCGATATAGATCCATGGTTCCTTTTGAGAATATGCATAGAATCACATTTGGAGTTGATTTATGCATGTCCGTCTGTCCGTCCGTCCATTTATTTGTGTGACACAATTCACTTATTTGGCCCAAAGGCGAAACCTATTAAAATTGGAGAAAATTGCTTCAGATTTAGATATAACTCCCAGATATAGTTTGGTCCGATTTTATCTAAATGGTGCACCAAACACCCTATATATTTCCCCCCTTGGAACAATATTGTGTACAGCGTAATGAATTAGGTCCATATTGATGTATTCGCTTTTATGAAAATCGGTCCAAATTTAGCTTCCATTTACAGTTTCGCTCGATCTTTGGTAAATGGTGCACCAAACTCTCAATATTTGTCTGATCCAAGCAACATTTTGCACAGCGTACTGGCTTAATTCCAGTTTGATGTCCGTGAAGTTATGCTGAAATCGGTTCAGATTTAAATATAGCGTCCGATTTCATATATATGGTGCACCAAACTCGCATTCCTCGATTCCTGGAAATTTTTTCAAAGGGTACATAATTAAGTCCAGTTTTATATCTGTGTTGTTTTGTTGAAATCGGTTCAGATTTAGATATAGCTCCCATATATAGGTTCTTCCGAATTAATGTAATACCAAATGGTATATTCCACTGTTGCTCAATTAGGCCCAAATGTACATACTTACATATACCATGAAATTTTTCACAGATTTAAGAATGGTGGTGTGTAGGTTTTAATAGGTTCAAATATCTATGTAGATTACAGATTTTATTTCGCCCAATTACATTTCAAAGGTCCTCCAAAGATGATATGTCTGTACAAAATTGTCCTTACTGGTTTTTGTTTAAGGGAGTGGTTGTAGATTTTTTTTTCCTAAAACATTTTTATGGTTCCCATACAAAGGTCACTTGTTATTTTCCAAGTCCAATTTCCAAGCTCAATTTTCCAGCCTGAGTATCTATAGTTTGGTATTTATCTTTTCTCCTTGCAGCAACATGCCATAACACCAATGTGGAAGTCAATAGACTCTGGGTAATTGATTGAATGTATTCCTCATGGTGAATAATATAAATAATACGGCAATGTTTTTTTATTCATTATATATTACCCCTCTATAATTTCCATACATCTGGCATATGCTAATCATATTACAATTCATAAATACAATACATTTTCAATAGCTAATTACCTTTAAAATCGTAGCACGCGAAATCGACTCGGTGCCCTTATTTTACAAGGAGATTTCTTAGTCACAACTAAGACCCGCCCGATCAAATCCAATGTCTTTAAAATATAGAAATATCAAGTATCAAACCGACATAGTCGTTGTCCACAACCAAAAAACCATATATGCAAAAATTCTAACCAGACAACGGTCATAGTTAAATCGACTACGACTTAATACACCCATTTTGTAACGGAGGTCATAACATATTGTCCCCTCCCATAAATGTTTTTGTCTTTTTATGTTACATTCCTTTCGATACACTACCTCTTAGTACAATATACTACCTAATCGAACATATCGGTTTATTTTCTATTATTTACTTCCTTTTGCTGGGAACGAGGCAATTTCATATTTTTTTTTTCGCTTTCAAATGTTGCCCTTTTTCCATAGCACAGAAGACCACTTAGTATGTTTCATTGTGTGACGGAAAAAATGGTATCTCTAGTAGTAGTAAAAATGACCATGTGATTGTGTTGGTAACACAATGTGTGTGTTTGCAGTACAAATATATATGTGTGTTGTATGTGTTATTTAATAGTTTGTTATAGTCCTGTTGTCGTTTTTTTTTCCATTTTGTTTACCCCCATTGTCCTGTGTTCGAGAGTAGATTCAAGTGAAATTGACGTGAGGTAGCTTATAAGTATTTATTGCCAATCCTCAATTTAATGGTATTGTTGGTTTTGTTGTTGCCCATATGTGGGATTTAAGATGGTATTATGACATTAGCAAATTGCCCGATACGATAATTGTTATAGATTTTTGTCTTAATTGAAAGTAATTTGTTATTGTATAATTTATTTAAATTAGCGTTTTGTTGGTACTGTGACATGCGATAAGGGGAATCGAATATATTCGGTAATATTGTGATGAGTTGTGATTGCTTTACTAAAAAGGGGTAATTTTTAAATGAGGTGATTCATTTTCGGACATATTATTAGGGAAAATATGATTCACAGATATGAACAAAACATATGAATTCGTTTAAAAAATAAAGATGACGTCATCATCGCTACATGGATGGAAGTAAAAGTTTGGGGTTATTTGAAAGGTCACCTCATTTTATTATACTCACAATTTTGGTGGATCTAGCCCTGTCTATTCGTTCATATTCCTTGAAATTTTCTAGAGACTAGGGAGGCAGAAAATGTTCCTTATTTTACAATTTTAGGAATTTTTATATCCGTTGTCATTGTTTTCAATCGGTGGGTAAAAACATATTCGCCGACATGTTTTGATACAATTTCACTTTTTAATATTTATAAGCTAATAGTTTCCAGTCGATGTGCCCGTTATTTAAAAATCTGCTGGAAATTGTTGTTTTAGGTTAACATATAGTTGTGGGTCCTTTTTGGGATGATTATATTCGATTTTTTCAATATAAGGGTCTTTTTATACCCTTCACCACACTGCGGTACAGGGTATTATGTCTTTGTGCATATGTTTGTAACATGCAAAAGGAATCGAGATGGACTCATGGTTCATTTCCAGAATATGCATTGAAATGCCTTCTGAATTCATTATTACAGTTCATTTACTTGGCTCAAGAACGAACCCTGTTGAAATTGGTAAAAATCGGTTCAGATTAAAATATAGCTACTATATATAATTTCAATCGATTTTATGTAAATGTTACTTACACCAAATTCCCAATGGTTATCCGATTGAGGCGAAAATTCACACAGTCTACTAAAATGAGCCTAATATAATGTGTACTAAGTTTCGAAATCGGTCCAGATTTAGATATAGCTCCCATATATATGTTCGTCCGATTTTATGTGAAAAGAACACTAAACTCCCTATGTTTTTCCGATTAACACGACATTTTGAATGCGGTAACATATTGATCCAATAATGATGTGTGCTAAGTTTTGTCGAAATCGGTTTCAAATGTGATATAGGTCCCATATTTATGTTCGTCCGACTTGATGTAAATGATGTAGTAAACACCTCTAGTTTGTCCGATCAAGACGATGCAGCTCATATATATTTGAGAAATAGATACAGCTCTCATACATATCTTATACCCTTCACCACACTGTGGCACAGGGCATTATGTCTTTGTGCATATGTTTGTATCCGTGAAGTTTTGTTGAAATCGGTTCAGATTTAGATATTGTTCCCCCAGTTTTATTCGATTGAGACCCAATTTTGTATACCATATTGAATTGAGATCAGAGGGATGTGTATTAAGTTTTGGTTCAGATTTAGATGCTGATGCACTGTGCTGCATCAAATACGCCTAAGTTTACATATAGTTCCCATACATAAGTTTGCTCGAATTCATACAAATGGTAGACTAAAGAACCCATGTCTGCTCAATTAACATGCAATTTTTCATATATTTCTGAATGGTATGGTGTATGGGTTTAATTTCGTCCGATTCCATTTCAATGGTCCTACTAAGATGCTAGATCTGTTATATCTGCAGAATATTGTACTTACGAGCTCGCCGGTATGTACCCAATGTAGTGAATGGTATTATACAGTCGGCCCCGTCCGACTTTTGAACTTTCCTCGCTGATATTAAGTCGAAACTATAGAAAGGTTATAAAAATTGGGAGTTTTCAAACTAGGTCCAGGTTTTGTTCTCATATAAGGACTATTTTTTTCATTTTTAAGGGCTTGATCCCATTTCTAATTTGGCATTACTGGTTATTTTTGATGACAAAACCCTCAAATAAAGTTTCGATCCATGTTTTGTAAGGTTATAGCAAATAACACCATCATCTTACTTAATTAGTCCTTGTGTAAGTTTCGATAAGTATTTAATTGTTCTTATCCCATCTAAGTAAATCATCGTAAATGATTGTCCTAGGTGATGAAGCTGCCATCTATCGTTGCCTAGAAACAACGTCTCCTTGAATTTTGTGCAGTGGTTGGGGTCCTTGCTTATTTATGTTACCATTTTCCTCTGGGTGGCGCCATCATTAGTCATTGCTAATGTTTGTGCCGCGGTTTGTTATTATAATGGTAGGGCTTGGTTGAATGTCCTCCAATATACGTATATGTAAATTCGTGTTTTTCTAGGAACGTTTACTCTAAGTTTGCCATATTATTATCTGGAGTCCCTAATAGCCTGATTTCTACACAAGGGCTACCATATATTCCTGTCCTAGGCAATACAAAATCTATTCGAAAATTTGACATTTCTTAGCACAAACGTACTCTAAACGATTGGACGTATGGTAATTTTCTTCAAAATAAAAGTATCTCATAAACATTTTCGTAAGAAGCGAATTATCAGGACAATTTTGTTCTTATACCATCTTATACCCATACTAAATGTATCTTTCTTTTTGAAACCCTCGAATTATTCAACATAGATCCCATAAAGTATATATATTCCTGATGGGAATAAAATGCCGATTTTTCTAACCTGATTTCAACAGACAGACCGACATGTATGAGGCCTGTCTGTTAAAATCACGTTAGGAAAATGCATATACAATGTTATTACTTCTGGGATGTTTTGGTACAGTCCCCATACAACGTTACCCCCAATATTCGGTATTTGAGGCTTTTGGGAACGTTTTTTAACCTAATTGCTAGTGATTTGTATTTAGGTTTCTCGCTGGGCAGAAAATTTGTACGAGCGGGACATTTAATTCGTCATAACGAATGAGAAATAATATATCTATCATTTGGGCCAGAAACAACATGTGTGTCTTCAAAGACGAGTAAAATCCAATGAAAACCAGTAAGGAAAGTTCAAAAGTCGGACGGGGCCGACTATATGATACCCTTCACCACTATGGGTACATGCAAGGCATGTTAATATGTAAAATATCCTGTAGATATAGAAATTTCGCAGTACTCTATTCAGTACTAATTCAGTACTCTGTGCAAAATTTTGTCTCAATCGGATAAATATTGGCAGTATGGAGCTTCATTTACATAAAATGTGACGAAACTATATATAGCAGCTATGTCTAAATCTAAACCGATTCTCACAAATTTTCTCATACATCAGTCGGGACCTAATTCAGTACTCTGTGCAAAATTTTGCTTTAGTCGGACCACTATTGGGAGTTTGGTGCACTATTTACATTAAATCGGACGAAACTATAAATCGAAGCTGTATCTAAATCTGAACCGATTTCAAAAATACTTGGCATATAACTATGTAGACCCAATACAATACTCTGTGCAAAATTTAGTCTCAATCGGATCACTATTGGGAGTTTGGTGCATCAGTAAGTTAAAATCGGACGAACATGTATATGGGAGCTATATCTAAATCTGAACTGATTTTCTCCAATTTCAATAGGGTTCGTCCTTGGGCCTATTAAGTGACCTGTACCTTTGTTAACAAAAATACATGGACGGACGGACTTGCATAAATCGACTCAGAAAGTGATTCTATGAATATTCTCAAAAGGAACCATGCGTCTATTTCGATTTTTTCCTGTTACAAACATATGCACAAAGACACAATACCCTGTACCACAGTGTGGTGAATGGTATAAAAAGGGGGTTATATGTGGACTACCCCTAAAAGGGTTCGAATATTACTAATTTTTGGGAGGGAAGTTTGTTACCATATACGACTACAAAAAACCAAATAACAAAGAATTCGGTTGAAAAACGCGCTCAAGAACCCCAAAATACCGAAAATTCGGGGGTACCTTTATATGGGGGCTACCCGAAAAAATGGGCTTATATTTATAATTTATAGTGGAGAGATTTGCTACCTAATAAGAACTCGACGTACTAAATTACAGTCAATTCGGTTGAAAAATATGATCAGAACCCCCAAAATACAAAAAAAAATTGGGGGTACCGTTATATGGGGACTACCAGAAAAACTGGACATATATTTATAATTTTTAGTGGAGTAATTTGGTACCCAATAAGAACCCAATGTACAAAATTTCAAAGAATTCAGTTATAAAAAGAATTCAGTTATACAGAAAATTGGGGGTACCCTTATATGGGGACTATCCGAAAAAGTAGGGAGATTTGCTACCCAATAAGAACTTAAAGTACCAAATTTCAGCGAATTCGGTCGAAAAATGCGATCAAAACCCCCAAAATACAAAAAATTTGGGGGTACCGTTATATGGGGACTATTCGAAAAAATGGACCTATATTTATAATTTTTAGTAGGGAGATTTGCTACCCAAAAAGAACTCAAAGTACCAAATTTCAGCGAATTCAGTTTAAAAACGCGATAAGTAACCTCAAAATACCGAAAATTGGGGGGTACCCTTACATGGGAGCTATGCCTAAACGTGGACCGATTTTCTCCAATTTCAATAGGGCTCGTCCTTGGGCCAATTAAGTGACCTGTGCCAAATTTCATCCAAATCGGATCATAAATGCGACCTGTACTTTGTTAACAAAAATACATGGACGTACGGACGGACAGACGGACATGTATAAATCGACTCAGAAAGTGATTCTATGCATATTCTCAAAAGGAACCATGGGTCTATCTCGATTATTTTTGCCTGTTACAAACATATGCGTGGTGAAGGGTATAAATATTCATAGAAGAATAAATTCGAAGCAAATGGTCACCTGTTCGTTCGGTAAGCAGGGATTGAGATCAATTTGTCTGAAGTCTGCAGAGAAACTGGAAAACTCCGACAATAGAAGCTCTATGACAACAGCTGAAACCAGAACATTTTTCAGCAACCAAAATGTGGACATCACGAAAAATTTTATAAATCAAACTTGAGAATACATGTAACCAATAAAACCATTTTAGCTGAAAAATATTTTTCTCCTTTATACTGTTCGGGTTAACATTAAGATATAACCGCTTTGACTAACCTCCCCTCGTTCATAAAAAACTACCAACAAACTTCCAAAAGTGTGAGATATGGTGACAAAACCATCTAAACTAAGCAACCAGTTCAACAAATAAAATTAATTTCAAAATTTCCCAAAACATTGCCTTGTTGCCTGATATTCTACTCATCCTCATTAAAACTGTGAATGCATTTTGGGGTGAATCATATAATAAACATGTTAACACTTTTTTCTTTTCAACGGCAGGAAATGAAAAACGATTTTATCGCACGAAATGATTAATGTTCAAATCTAACAAAATGCTCAAGTCATGTTAGACAATTTACACCCAAAAATTAAAATGAATAAAGAATATTGCAACAGTTGACTAATTACTATTTTCCACATACATATATGTGTGTGCGTATATATATCTCACTCAAGGATTTCTTGGCGTTGGTTTTGATGTACATCGTTTCAAGGTTCATTGTAAATGAACGTTGTTGTAATTAGTTCAAGGACAACATTCATGTTACATGCCATTGAATTATTTCCATTTCGGGTTTGGAACAAAGGTATCCAACACACACACACACACACACCACCACTACGACTAACAGCCATAAGTAATGGTGTCAACTGGACAAAAGAAATTTATGATAATTATTTGTAAATTATTATATTGTAATTGTCCAGAGGTAGTATGAAGTTTGTGTGAAGTTTTTGAGGAAATGAATATAATATTGTAAGATTTATTGCAAATTTTACGATGACAAGTCAGAGTTTTGAGCGTGAAGAAGGAACGCTTTCCAAAATGTAAACTTTTGATTAATATTAAGTGGAGCATGCTGACGTATGATAAATATCTGCAAGTTAATATTAAGTATACGTAAGTTATTAGATTTATTATTTTCGAAGTAAAAATGCTGATTTATTAAATATGAATAAATTGGAATAATATT
This sequence comes from Musca vetustissima, assembly GCF_032173495.1. NCBI lineage: Eukaryota > Metazoa > Arthropoda > Insecta > Diptera > Muscidae > Musca > Musca vetustissima. The sequence goes on from NW_026873759.1 coordinate 7,987, forward strand.
ACAAAATTAATGGAAATGAAGGCACAAAATAAATTAAATATTTTATTTATAATATAAGGAATCTTATACGTCCAAATTCTTCTAATATTTTCCAAGTTAAAAATAAACAAGTGAAAAAGCGTTAAGTTCGGCCGGGCCGAACTTTGGATACCCTCCACCATAGATATACTGACAGGTACTAGAAATGAAAATACAGGGAACATACCAAGAAGTGGACCTATACCGACATTTCAAAAAAGGGATTATGTAAACAAAAATAAAAAATTCAGAAATTTTTAATGGATAATTATACCCTCAGATTTATCGCTATTGAGGGTGTATACACTTTAACACGGTGAAAATGTGGCTAATCGAAATATTGGTTCTAGACCCCATGTTTCTTTGGACCAAATTCGTTTCAAAAAATTTAGATTTTATCCAAACTTTGTCCATCTTATTATTTCTTCCAATCTTAGTTCAAATTCGAAAATTGGGAATATCGGTCCACTTCTTCTGGAACCTCCATACAGGGGCTAGGTCTAAATACCAAAAAGTGAACCTATACCGACATTTCTAAAAAGGGATTATGTACACAAAAATAAAAAAATCAGAAATTTTTAATGGATAATTATACTATCAGATTTATCGCTATTGAGGGTGTATACACTTTAACACGGTGAAAATGTGACTAATCGAAATATTGGTTCTAGACCCCATGTTTCTTTGGGCCAAATCTGTTTCAAAAACTTTAGATTTTATCCAAACTTTGTCCATTTCATTATTTCTTCCAATCTTAGTTCAAATTCGAAAATGTGGAATATCGGTCCGCTTCTTCTGGAACCTTCATACAGGGGCTAGGTCTAAATACGGGATATTGTTCATTATCGAACCTTACGTTCTACTTGTTTATCTCGATATCCTCCACAGGTGAAATGATTACATCAGAGACTTAGAACTAAACTCAAAACGCGGAACAAACCATTTTAATATAAAAAAGGGGGGTTATATCTCAAGAACCCCAAAATACCGAAAATTGGGGGTACCCTTATATGGGGGATATCCGAAAAATGGACCTATATTAATAATTTTTTGTGGAGAGATTTGGGACCTATTAAGAACTCCAAATACTAAATAAAAGCTAATTCGGCGGAAAAATACGATCAAAATCCCCAAAATATTGAAAATTAGGAGGTACCGTTATATGGGGGCTACCAGAAAAAGTGGACCTATATTTATAATTTTTTGTGAAGACATTTAGTACCCAATAGAAACCCAATGTAGCAAATTTCAGCGAATTCGGTTGAAAAACGCGCTTAAGAACCCCAAAATATATATTATATGGGGGGTACCAGAAAAAATTGACCTATATTTTTAATTTTTAATAGGGAGATTTGGTACCCAATAAGAACTCAAAGTACCAAATTTCAGCGAATTCGGTTGAAAAATGCGCTCAAGAACCTCAAAATATCGAACATTGGGGGTACCCTTATATGGGGGCTGTCCGAAAAAATCGACCTATATTTATAATTTTTAGTGGGGAGATTTGCTACTCAATAAGAACTCAAAGTATTAAATTTCAGCGAATTCGGTTGAAAAACACGCTCAAGAACCCCAAAATACCGAAATTTGTGGGGTACCCTTATATGGGAGCTATGCCTAAACGTGGACCGATATAGCCCATCTTCGAACTTGACCTGCCTGCAGACAAAAGACTCTATGCTAAATTTTGAGGCTCTATCTCAATTCGTTTAGACGCTAGAGTGATTACAACAGACAGACGGACATGGCTAAATCGTCATAGAATTTTACGCTGATCAAGAATATATATACTTTATAGGGTCGGAAGTGATTATTTCGATGCGTTACAAACGGAAAAACAAAACTAATATACCCTCCATAGTATGGTGGAGGGTATAAAAAACTCAAACCTTCCTCAAAAAAAAACTTTAAATGACTGGTCAAAACTTCTATATTCATAATATGAATGTGTAAGTGTATACTGACGTATATACCTCCAAAGCGGTCCAGTTAATCTTTGACCCTCTGGCTTAAATCGAAAATTTTTTAATGTAAGCAATAAAATAACTCGTACCTTTCACCATGATGTGGACATATAAATCGTTCAGTTTCGTCCAGTAATCGTTCAGTTTCGATTTGCACGAAATTTGTCATAGCTTACCAATTAGGTCTAAAATGATGTATGCTATGCTATTTTCATCCGATTTTATGTAAATGGTAAAATTTCGCATAAGTTCCAGAAAGGCAAAAAGATTCGTTCGTTCAATTTCATGGCGACGTGTTAGAAGACATATGTAGAATATACCCAAATTGTATAATGGTATCATATAGACGGCCCCGTCCGACTTTACTACTTTTCTTACAGGTTTTGGTATGCAGATTTGGCACCCAAAGAAAGCTAAATTAGAGCCAAACAAGTAAAAATTTCATTAACCCTTCAACATTCTTTATGTCGGTCGGGACATTTATATGAAGACTATGTTATGGTAACACACCCCTCTAGTTGGAAAATTTAAATGGAACTTTTTGAATTTATTTCATATTCATCAGGAATCCGATATGTCAAATTATAGCCACTCCCATGAGAAAATTTGATTTAATATTTTTTTAATACAGAAAAATAAGCGGTACTTTTAGGTGGGATTATATAAAATCTTGGACGTACATATACACCGCACAAATGTGTATATACGTCCCATCGGTTAATATAGTTCTATGGGAGCTATACCAAACCGTAAACTGACATTGATAATTTTCGGTAGGAAAATTTGACACCTCATATGAATTAAAAAAAAAAAATATAACAAATGAAAAAGGCGTAATGTTCGACCGCGAATTTTTGGGGCTTTAGTGCACCATTTATTGAAAATCGGACGAAATACTATATATTGGAGTTATATCGAAATCTGAACAGATTTCAACGAAACTTTTCACATAAATAAATGAGCTGTGACAAATTTCATTCAATTCCGATTATAAATGCGTCATTTACTTGGTTTAAAATTTAACACCAACAGGCGGACGGACATGCATTCTATGCATATTCTCAAAAGGAACCATGGGTCTATCTCGTTTTCCTTTTGATTTTACAAAAATATGCACAAAGACAGAATACCCTGTACCACAGTGTGGAGAAGGTTATACAAATGTTTAAAATCGCAAAAACCCCAAATGTCTACGCATTTTGGAGTTATCATTGTATGAGGTGCTATGAATAATTAAGGACCGATATAGCTCAATTTCGAACCTAACATGTTGGCATCACAATACCTTCCTTCATGCAAAAATCCGTAGGTATCATTATATGGGGCTATGCGTAAATGCGGGCCGATTGCAACAGATGACCTAAAAAAGAATGATGTCAACAGTTGGCTAAATCGTCTTAGAATTCCATACTTTCGAGTACAGAATATCCCACCTACAATGGCGGGGGTTATATGAGGACTAATGCTAAATGGAGGGCAGTATTAATAATTTCAGGGAGGGAGATTAGCTACCTTATACTACTACAAAAAATCAAATTACAGCGAGTTCGCTTAAAAAACTATTTCAATAACCTCAAAATACCGAAAATTGGAGGGAATTCTTATATGGGGGCTATCCGAAAAAATTGACCTATATTTATAATTTTTAATAGAGTGATTTGCTACACAAAAAACTCAAAGTACCAAATTACAGCGAATATAAAAATAACAAATGAAAAAAGCGTTAAGTTCGGCCGGGCCAAACGTTGGATATTCTCCACCACAGGTATACTGACAGATACTTGCAATGAAATATAGGGCATATATACATACCGACAATTCTACAAACCGATTTATCTAAACATTATATACCAAATACAAATTACAGCAATTTTAATGGGGTTTTTTCTTAAAATCCAAAACCTGGACTAATACTGACAACGCATGGTAGAATATAAAACACTCAAACTACTGCAAACTTTGGGGTTATCATTATATGAGCTTACTATTTCGAGTAACGATTATACCCTATACCTATACCTATATCCCCTATACTATGGTAGAATACGGCTATATGGGGACAAGCCAACACACGGAACAGATCAGCTAACTTTTTTAAAAATAAACCAGTAAGGAAAGTAGTAAAGTCGGACGGGGCCGGGGACTATATGATACCCTTTACCACTTTGTGTATATTTAACAGAAGAATCCTAACAGACGTCGCATTTTTTGAGGGACCAGTAAAATGAAATTGGATCCATTAACATGTCATTCTGCAACCTATATTAAATTTTTCATTTGGCCAGGTATAGATTTGTTTCTTACGATGGGGCAAAATTATGTAAATCAATTTAAAGCAAATACCAATAGGACACCCGTTGATTATTTGGATAAATATCTCATAAACATGAGGAGTTTGGTGCACGTATATCTGAAACCTGAAACAATTTCCACGATATTTGCCAGAGATTAATTTATATTAACTACAGTTCATTGTACAAAATTGTATGGCAGTCGGAAAAACTTTGGGCCTTTAGTGCACAATTTACATAAAATCGGAAAAAAAAATTAGGAGCTATATCTAAATCTGAATCGATTTCCAACGAAACTAAGTGTGCTATTCTAGATTTGATTCAGTACGCCATGTCAAATTTTTCCTTTGCCTGTTAGAAACATATGCACAAAGACATAATACCTCATGTGACCCACAATGTTATAAAATGTTACTGTTGCAAAGTTTAAAGTCCCCAGATTTCAAATATGTAACATTACCAAATTTCGTGCAAATCGAAAGATATATAGGGACTTTGGTGCAACATTTACATTAAATCGGACCAAATTATATATGGGAGCTATATCTAAATCTGAACCGATTTTTACGAAACTTAACACACATCATTCCAGACCCAATTCAGTACACTATAGCAAATTTCGTACAAATCGAAAGGTATATAGGGTATTTGGTGGACCATTTACATTACATCGGACGAAAATGTATATAGAAGCTATATCTAAATCTGGACCGATTTTCAGGAAACTCAACACACATCATTCTAGACTTAATTCATTACGCTGTGCCAATTTCGTGCAAATCGAAAGATATATAGGGTATTTGGTGGACCATTTACATTAAATCGGGCGAAACTATATATGGGAGCTATATATAAATCTGGACCGATTTTCAGGAAACTAAACACACATCATTCTCGACCTGATTCATTATGCTATGCCAAATTTCGTGCAAATCGAAACATATATAGGGACTTTGGTGCCCCATTTACCTTAAATCGGACGAAAATATATATGGGAACTATATCTAAATCTGAACCGATTTTTCCCAATTTCAATAGGGTTCGTCCTTGGGCCAAGTAAGTGAGCTGTGCCAAATTTCATCCAAATCGGATCATAAATGCGACCTGTACTTTGTTTACAATTTAACACCAACAGACGGACGGACATGCATAAATTTTCGTCCGATTTAAGGTAAATGGTGCACCAAAAGCCTATATATCTGTCAATTTGCACCAAATTTTGCACAACATACTGAATTGAACCAAGAGTGATGTCTGCAAAGTTTCGTGAAAATTGGTCCACATTTAGATATAGGTCCCATATATAGTTTCGTCCGATTTCAGGTAAATGGTGAACCAAACTCCCTATATATCTTTCGATTTACACGAAATTTATTATAACGTATTATATTATTATAAGTTTCGTGAAAGTCGGTCCAGATTTAGATATAGTTTCGTCCGATTTCTTGTAAGTGGTTCACCAAAGTCCCTATATATATTTCGATTTGCACCAAATTTGGCATAACGTATTGAATTGACCCTAGAGTGATGTCTGCCAAGTTTCGTGAAAATGGATCCAGATTTAGATATAGCTCCCATATATAGTTTCGTCCGATTTCGTGTAAATGGTGCACCATAGTCCCTATATATCTTTCGATTTGCACGAAATTTGGCATAACGTACTGAATTGAGCCTAGAGTAATGTCTGCCAAGTTTCGAGAAGATCGGTCCAGATTTAGATATAGCTCCCGTATATAGTTTCGTCCGATTTCATGTAAGTGGTTCACCAAAGTCCCTATATATATTTCGATTTGCACCAAATTTGGCATAACGTATTGAATTGACCCTAGAGTGATGTCTGCCAAGTTTCGTGAAAATCGATCCAGATTTAGATATAGCTCCCATATATAGTTTCGTCCGATTTCGTGTAAATGGTGCACCGATTTGCACGAAATTTGGCATAACGTACTGAATTGAGCCTAGAGTAATGTCTGCCAAGTTTCGAGAAGATCAGTCCAGATTTAGATATAGCTCCCGTATATAGTTTCGTCCTATACATATTTCGATTTGCACGAAATATTGCATTGCGTACTGAATTGAGCGTAGAATGATGTCTGTCACGTTTCGAGAAAATCGTTCCAGATTTAGATATAGCTCCCATATAGTTTCGTCTGATTTCATGAAAATGGTGCACCAAAGTCCCTATATATCGCTCGATTTGCACGAAATTTGGCATTGCGATCTGAATTGAGCCTAGAGTGATGTCTGCCAAGATTCGAGAAAATCGGTCCAGATTTAGATATAGCTCCCATATATAGTTTCGTCCGATTTCATGTAAATGGTGCACCAAAGTCCCCATATATCCCCCGATTTGCACGAAATTGCACGGACCAATATATGGCTGATAGGAACAAAACGTACTGAAATTAGTATAACCTAACCTGTGACTAATTTCGTTGAAATCGGTTTATATTTGGATATAGCTTCCATATATATTTTCGTCCGATTTTAAGTAAATTGGGCATCAAATTCCTCATGTTAGTCAGATTGACATAAAATT
>NW_026873760.1:0-14998 GCF_032173495.1 Musca vetustissima
TAACTACGAACATGGTACCACTATGAATTAAAAAAGCATTTTGTGTTTCTTTCTAGGGGAAATTGCATATTTGGTTGATGTTGTTGCTGGAAAATGTTATCACTTTGTTAGCCATTGATGATGCCGGAATTGTTCAGTATTTTCCATCAACATTGCTGGTTTCATATTTGCTATAGCCATTCGAAAAGCAAGCTACAAATATACGAACTTTATCAATATGTATTTTGAGGGGGAAATTAAATGATTTTTTTAGGAAAACAAGCTAATATTCTGAAGTGATTTTGTATAATGAAAAAAATTAAAAATAAAAATACTAACATTTATTGCGATGGGTATATAAAATATGTCGAAACATTAGATTTGGAGACAAACGAGTTTGTTGACAAATATATTTATCCTTTCTCATTTTTTAGACAATGAGCTATATATATGATCAAGGGCTTTATATGTCCAGCATAACTTATACCATTTTCCTGCACTCATGTCAATTGTCGTAGCACATATAGTCGATCTCATAGAATTTGTTCATACCTCCAAAAAACGTTTTGCACCAATCGAGACTAGCCGTTTAGTGGGGTATCCTTTGAGAAAAAACAACATTTTCACAGCCAGATTTTCATGCAATGTCGAATGTATGACGGTGAATGAGAAGAAGTTCCCACTTTCATTATCATGGTTTTTATCACTGTTTCCTCTTTTACTTATCTCCATAATTTTTTTCCTACTTTTATATGCATTCAGAGAATCATAAAACACTTATGATAATTAACAAAGGATAATGGTTTTGATATTGTACAAAAATTGTTCACAAAAACTATTCACAATTTTTCATTCTCAGTTTCACAGCTATGCATAAAAAAAACATAGGATTCATTGTTTGAGTTTTAAAGTGCCATTAATTAAAGTGAATTCAGTGTTATTGTCTCCGGAACAGGAAGATGAAGTGCTTTTTCAAAAGCGCAATTTGCCCTTAATATAAGTCACAGATTTTTTTATCGTAAATTATGAGATACTGTGCATACAGAAAAATATGAAGCCAATGAGAACAATCATTGATATGGTTATACGATACTCCAGATACGAAACTCCAAGATATAATATATTTAGATTTCAAAGACCTGTACAAAATCTTACAAAATATATGAGAATATATGGTTGAGTTTGAGGTTAAAACTCTTACTTGATGACTTTTGTCTGGTCAAACAATCTGAATCCTGAAACTCCTTTCTTTCACCTCGTCTACAAAGACTCCTTTCAGCTCCTATATGAAGACTCCCTTAACACGGCCATAAAAACTATAAATACTTCCTTCAGCTCATCAACAAAGACTCTTCAATAAACCAGAAAAAAAAACACACACAAATTAAGTTTCGGTCCACTTCATCCCAAAATTATTATCTGATCATCTCCGAAAATTATAGGCATGTCCTTGACCATAACGGGAACCTCACAGAACATTTCAAAGCGATCAGCGGTATATTTCGCCATCTAGTGTGGTAATGGGTTACTAAATAATATCTGAGTCAGGGATGGGAAATGAAAAATGTGAAAAGGTACCAAAAGAGTACATTTTTTAATAAAAGAGTACTTTTTCAAGAAAATAAAAAAAAACATTTTATTCCCTTTCATAAAGATCGCTTTCAAGGTATCATCACTTAGTCTATCTTTCTGATGGTAATAATATGAGAATTCTTGCTTCTTTCGATTGCATTTGAATATGTATGCTATTGACTAATTTTAATTTCACTACCTCTTTCTCGAAAGCCAATATACCCCTAACTAACATGAATTTCAGTTCCAAAGTGCTCTTGAAATTATTGAAGTAATCACGACGACTATAAGTGTCATCAATTTGCCTACCTCAGGAGATAGCACATAGTACGCCAAATTGAGTATCTGACAAACATATCCAGTTAAAAAAGATTTGAACTGATAAATTAATTTAATGTTTGTAATTTTAATCATAACTGAACAGTTATCAGTCGTAAACCCATTCATTTTTTTAAGAAGAATATTGCAATCACATCAATATCTTTATCTGCAATACTTTTGCCGGTCAAATCCATAACAAATTCTAATCCAAAACAAATTATATATATCATGGTTTAATAGAGGACTGGAATGGTACTGAAATGGTCACGGGGGTACTACGGTACTTTTTTGGTTAAAAAGGTACTAAAAAAAGTACTATTGTACTGAATTTTCCATCCCTGATCTGAGTACGTAAGCACCTGTAAATATTTAAGAGTAACTCCCACATCCGAGTACACACGACAATATAATTGGTATCAATTTAAAGGTCAACCACTCCTCTTGGATATACTATCAACTTCTCGGGTCTATGTCCTTCGGTGTAAATATATACGCTATAGAATACAAATTTTGTCATTTTTCACACAAAAGTCAGGTTCCATTTGACCCGCTAAATATTGATCGATCTTTATCAAAACAGCCATGATTATTCTTTGGCCTGATCCCCTTCTCCATGTAAAATTTCACGATGTTAGGACCATAGCTGCGGCCTCTAGAGCGACCAGAAAAACCGACAAAAATTTAGTATTTGGTCCATTTCATCTTCTATATATTAGCCGATCTTTACCAAAAACAATAGGGGTCTTCATTGGCCAGAACCCATCCTACATACAAAATATCATGAAGATTGGTCCATAACTGTGGCCTGTATCGTGTTTACAAATAATAATGGACAGACGGACACACACGGACAGACGGACACACATGTCTAGATCTAGGAGATAAGTTACAAACTTTTGGGGGCTGCACAAATAATACCCTGACAACATATTTGTGTAGGGTATAATAATCATTCAGCTCGTCTATAAAGACTTCCTGCTTCAGCTCGTCTATAAAGACTCCATGCTTTAGCTCGTCTATAACCACTCCTTTAAGCTCGTCTATAAAGACTCCCTTCAGCTCTATAAAGACTCCCTCCAGCTCGTCTATAAATATTCCCTTCAGCTCGTCTATAAAAAGACTCCCTTCAGATCGTGTATAAAGGCTGCCTTCAGCTCGTCTATAAAGACTCCCTGCTTCAGCTCGTCTAAAAGTCTCCCTGCTTCAGCTCGTCTATAAATACTCCCTTGAGCTCGTCCATAAAGACTTCCTTAAGCACGTTTACAAGGACTCCCCTCAGGTCTCCTAAAACCTTCTACTGGACTATGTCTTATCTTGTTCTCCTAAAATGTTAGTGACTTACCTTTTATTTAAGAATTTAAGTTTTTTGTTTTTTCATGAAAAGGAATCCCAAATAAAAAATTGAATCTGACATCAATTGTGTTAGGTGTGTAGTAAATAAATGATGGTCCCCGGCACGTGTATAAGTTCTGGGAATGCAGTTGCCCTGAAATGAAACACAGAAGGAAAAAAACGAAAAACGTAAAATACTTTACAGTTGAAAGACTTCAAGCATGCTTTTTGGACTGGACATGCATATTAATGGCGAACGATGATGAATTTGAAAAAAGAGCAATGAAGCAACGACCAACGTCCAGATGCTTGTCCATATTAAAATTTTAAATAAATTGCCGGTCAGTTGAAGGATTGTAATAAATGTAGAAATATGTACAAGTCTTCTGTCAAATTTATTAATAAAAAAGGTAAAAGGAACAAACAAGGTTGACGGTTTGAAATATGAAATTTTAAAATAAATTTGTACGTTGTAGATGTGAGACCAGTACATTACCTTACAGAATAAATTTATATAACACATTTTTTTGAATTATAAATCATGAGTGTGTTTTATGCCACATTAATTCAGCTGTAATACAATATGATAATATTTTAATTATAAGAGGTCTTTCCCATAACCCCTATGCACATTAAAATTAAAAAAAAAATCTCGAATATATCTGTGAAGGTGTTGATCACTTAGAACCAGGGTCAGGGCCAAAACTCTGAAAGTATACAAAATCGGAGCAACATTTATGTGGGACCTACACGAATAATATTGAAATTTATGAATGATTATTTTTCTCGAAATTTCGACGAGAACATTAACAATAGTCGAAATTGCATAAAAAAGACTATATTTCGAAAAACTGACTAGAAAATGAGATGATCTCTAAACTACCTAAAATGGGTCGGATTTTCATTCTGCTAGAAACCAAAATAACAAATAATAAATAACAATACAATTGAAAACAACTCTAGAGCATTAAGTATATCTTTAGTCCTGTAAGAAAACGATCAATCATCTGATAACCCTAAATTCAGTCATTTCTATTATAAAATGTGATGAGGACATTAAAAATACCTTAAATGGGTCTTTGTATATACTGGGTCTTTATATGGGTGCTCTGTCAAGACAAGTGCTTATATGAAAATATTTTTGAAGAGGTTTTTATACACTCTAAAACCATAAATGAATCATGACAGGCAGTTCGGTTGGAAAAAGAGGTGAGGACCCTTAAAATAACTTCAGTCTATCGATATCTATCGCCTTAAATAGGAGCTACGTAGATATACACACATTTAAGCAGTAATATGCGGTTGGGAATAATTTTTACCTTAAATGAGAGTTGAGAGTCTTATATAGGAGATATATCATACCCACACTGAGATTTTGACTGGAAAATGCGGCCAGTACATTCAAAGTACTGAGAATGGTCCGGCATCCTTACCTTAGGGCGTTATGTAAAATATGGGCCTAAATTGAAAATTTTCGTTTACCCTCCATATGACCAGAAAACAAATATATACTGCTAAAATGTTATTTTATCCTCTAATAACTCGAAATATCTTAGAACTGAGACATGTATAATGCGGCTGTAATGTGTTCTTTATAAAATCCTTCAAATCATGGATCTGTATTTAAAATATTCTGTGAGAACGTCTTTAACCCTTTGGAAAATTACGGTAAAAAGATTTTAAAAGAATGTGATACCCACTAAAATACCTTAAATGAAGCTAGACCTTATTTTAAAGACCATTAACGATATTGCGAATTACACATAGTTCGGTTAGGAATTGTGTCTAGGAGCATTAATGTTTTAAAGTATACCCTGATTATGTGAAGATTTCAGTCCATAGAAAATAGAAAATGACAAATTATAGGCTTCCCGGGTAAAAACCCATCGAAATACGCATAATATGTCAATAGTGTTTTATTGTTGCAGCATTTTGAACGGGCCTTCTTAAAACCAATCCATCCCTTCCACCAGCCATGGACCTACAATTAACTATTTTTCACGGGAAGGACTTTTATCTTTATCTTAAACATTTTTCACGAGAAGGACTTTTATCTTATGATTATCTTAAATGCCAATTAAAGCCACATCGATTGGGAATTGAGGAGATGGACCCCCAAAATCGATCGAGACCTCCTAGGTCAGGGTTTTTATTTTTTGAAACATCGAATGGGGAAATTACCGAGACTTAAGAAATTACAATTGAGGAACTTTTCAAAACGTTGCTCAAAATTTGAAATTCAATAGCCCGAAATTACAAAATTCTTTGAACCGATCTATCCTATATGTAGTGGCTTCCACCAGACATGGACCTACAATTAAATATTGTTCGCTGGAAGAACTTTTGTATTCTGATTACCTTAAATCGCAGTTAATCGGTTGAGAATTGAGGAGAGGGTCTTTAAAAACCCCAAAATAGAACAAGACTCCTAAGGTTGGGGCTTTTTTTATTTTTTGAAACCAACGTATGTGCAACATCTCAAAGATCTACAACAACAAAGATTAAAAGACAATGAAGCGGGCTTAATAAATTAAACATAGAATTTTTCTCTGATCAAGAATATACTCTTTGGGATCTCCCACCGAAATTTCTAGGTATTATTTTATTATTATCAATATTTCTTTGTATTATCGAATGCCGAATTTAATGTATCCTTCATATTTGTACGAGAGGACATAAAAAAAAATTCTAAAATAAGTTTCTATCTATTTTGCATTTCATAACATGGTAGTCTTCATTGTCTGTGAATATTTACTTCCATTATTGATAGGACTTTATAAAAATTCATACGAAATCTCAAAAAATATTTTTTTTTTCAACAATTGACATCTCCACAAAATATTTCCCCTTAATAGGCAAATATCAATATCAAAATGAAACTTTTCATTTATATTGATATGTATAATTGAATACCATACAATGTATTTTGTGGTCTCTAACAAATTTTTGTTACCGATGTCTGGCACAAATGTCTGTTTATTGGCAAAAATTGGAAAACAGAGAAAGACAAATATTTATGTCAGTTCCAGACCATAACATGCTAAAGTTTTGAACAACTTATCTGATATCAAATCCCTCATACCCATTGTTCAAATTAACTATACACCTTTATGTTTGAAAGTAGTTTAGCCATAGAAATGGTTCATTATAATCAATATCAAAGGAAAAAGTTTACTTCTTCCCATTCACCACCCACTACAAATAGAATAACGAATAATTAACCATTATTTTTTACGAAACCAAACTAATTGGCTTTAGTAATTACCAACCAACAACCACCATCATCATTAAGAGCAAAGGATCATATTGTTTTGTATTCTCTGTTCGTGTTACAGGTAGAGGAACATGAAATGAAAAGTTTTCGTTTTTTTTGGGTAAAATAAAACTCCGGATATTTACCAAAATTTATTTTCACAAATAATTGTACAGATATGTTGGTTTCACAGGGGGAAATGAAACTGTTATGTTTACAGTTTAGTATCACATTTGCAACACTACTATAATTAGGGTGCACAGGGGTTTTTTAAATGGAGAAATGAAAAATAAAATAGAAAACAAGTGATCACAACGAAAAATACGTGAGAGAAAGATAATAGAAATTCTCAAAATTTACAATAGTGGGACTACCGTAATATGGGGTTATAGTAATACGGAGATCAACATTGATATTTTTGGTAGTGATATTTGAAAAACAATGAGAATATAAAATACCAAATTAGAGTCAATTCGAATGAAAAACTTGTACAAAATTCTCAAAATACCAACATAGGTCAATATTAATAATTTTTGGTGTGGAGAATCCAAAATACCCAATTACATCTAATTTGATTGAAAAATGTGTCAAAAATGCTTCACAATGAGAACCGAAAATACCAAATTGCAGCCAATTCAGTTGGAAAACGTGTTAGTTTTTTTTGCAATACCGTGCAAAATTTCGGAGCTGTATCTTAAATATTGCGATCTCTAACGTGATTTCAACAGACGGATAATTTTTTTTTTCTGTTAAATACAAAAATTCGAATCTTATGGGATGACGCGATTCGGAAAAGATGCCAGGGGAAGAATATGTGGATATTGTGTGGGGTATCATATGATCGTCCCCGTCCGACTGTACTGGTTTGGCTATATTGGACATTTCGGATTCCTGTTGAATAAAACACTTCGTTTTAGAGAAATTATTCAACACAGGTTAATGTTAAAAAACCTATACAAATGTCCTGTTTAATTTTCGGTTTGTTGCAGTTCCTATCCCAGTTTTCTAACCTGAGTTTCAGTAATTTTGAATGCAATTACATAGTTCTCATATAATGTTCCTGACCGATTTATGGTGATGCTGACACAATAAATCGGCTATATCTTCAAGAGTTCTTGAGATTTTCACTTGAAATTTTGTAGGAACTTTCTAGAATTAAAGTAGATTTGAATTAAATAAATAAAATTGACACCTTTTGGAGGGCCGAACCTTTTCTCAATAAACCGAAAAGTGAAACAGTAGTCACTTTTGTTTGAAGATTTTTAAATGACCTTCCCGAACCTATAATTTTCCGTTTGAGAAATGAAATATATCGGAAATTTATATTTTATCGTCAATGCTGGTGTCAAAGGACAACGTCAAAACATGAGCCTTTTATTGACAATTGTCTACGAGGAGGCCTTTTAGCAACTGAGAACCGATTTTATCAAAAATCGGACGAAGCTATTTATGAGAGCTATATCTAAATCTGAATCGATTTCCACAAAACTTAGCATAAATTAAACTAATTCAGTACGTTGTACAAAATATTGTCTCAATCGAAACCAGTAAAGAAATTTCAAAAGTCAAAGTCAAAAGTATCTATATCTGGACGGATTTACAAGAAAACTTCAAAGATGACAAACTGGACTGAATTCAGTACGCTGTGCAAAATTTTGTTTAAATCTGACCAATATTGGGAGTTTGGTGCACCCTTTACCTAAAATCGGATGAAACTATATATGAGAGCTATATCTAAATCTGAACCGATTCCAACAAAACTTCGCATACATCAATCTGGACATAATTCAGTAGTCTGTGTAAAATTTTGTCTCAATCGGACCAATATTGGCAGAATGTTGCACCATTTAACTAAAATCGGACGAAATTATAAATGGGAGCTATATATAAATCTGAACGGATTTTCTCATATTTTCCAATTCCATGGTTCCCATCAGAGATGGTCCGTCAGAAACAGTGACGTAAATGACATACATTTTCGACGTATATTACATACGTCAGAAACGTCGGAAACCCACCCAAAACTATTAGGTTTTTGACAAAATATCTATTTGCATTAATGAATTTGGAAATTACGTATGCTTTACTGAAATCCATATAAAATTTCAAAAATTTGTTCTCCAAAAAGTTTAGAATTTTGTATTAGTTCTAGTAAGAGACAGACAGATATATGTAAAAATAATATGTATTTTTGAAAATAACGGTATATGATAATAATATTCCAATAAATGACGTTTTCTACATTTACTACATTTTATACAGGTATATGACGTTTTCGACGTTTACACCTTTTTGACAGTCGAAAACCTAAAAATTCGTCATACGGACCATCCCTGGTTCCCATTCTCAAAAAGACCCCTATTTCGATTTTTATACCCTTCACCACACTGTGGTACAGGGTATTATGCCTTTGTGCATATGTTAGTAACAGGAAAAATGTTCCCATGGTTCCTTTTGAGAACATGCTTAGAATCATTTTCTGAGTCGATTTACGCATGTCCGTCCGTCCCCATATATCCTTCGTTTTGCACGAAATTTGACACAGCGTTCTGAATTAAGTCTAGAACGATGTGTGTTAAATTTCGTGAAAATCGGTTCAGATTTAGATACAGCTACCATATATATTTTCGTCCTATTTTAGGTAAATGATGCACTAAAGTCCCTATATATCTTTCGATTTGCACGAAATTTTGTACGCCGTACTGAATTAGCTGAAGAATGATGTGTGTCAAGTTTCCTGAAAATCGGCCCAGATTTAGATATAGCTCTCATATATATTTTCCTCCGATTTAAAGTAAATGATGTACCAAAGTCCCTACATACATTTCGATTTGCACGAAAGTCGGCATAGCGTAATGAATTAGGTATAGAATGATGTGTGTTAAGTTTCCTGAAAATCGGTCCAGATTTAGATATAGCTTCCATATATATTTTCGTCCGATTTAATGTAAATGGTGTACCAAAGTCCTTACATATCTTTCGATTTGAACGAAATTTGGTATAATGTACTGAATTAGGTCTAGAATGATGTGTGTTAAGAAAAATTTCAAAATTTGTTGTGTGGCAAGTTTTGTTGAAATCGGTTTGGATTTAGATATAGCTCCTATATATAGTCGGCCCCGTCCGACTTTACTACTTTCCTTACTGGTTTTATTTTTTTCTCTGTTAGGATCTTCAAAATACATATAACTGTACAGAACGGCAACTAATCCAACATATGGGCCGATATCTCACTTTTACAATACTGAACATCCTAGGAGTAGTAAAAATTTTTGAGTAAAATATCCAAGATCTATCTTTAATATGGCTGTCCATATCGCAATTGTAAATGCCTATTTGGCCCTTATGTTCCTGCATTTATATACCCTATAGGGTATTCAGAGAATATTGCACGACATTACAAACAGAATCCCAAAACCTGGAGGACGATTATGACCCAGTTTTCCTTCTAGAATCACATTGATAATCTGTCACTTTAATGCATGCCATTCTCAACCACTGTCCTTAAAGAACAAAACTTTTATGGACAGCAAGTCAACAAATAAAATTTGAAAGCACGTACAACAAACAGTTTCATGGCTGGCAATGAACGAGGCATTGACTGACAAGGAAACAACAGGCAACCAGCCCTGAGTCACAGCCATGAAGGAAGAAAAGTCAACATTTGGGAAATTCCCAAAAAAAAAGCGTATAACCGTAACCTGTCACGGCTTTGAACGGTGTGTGTATATATACGTACGTATGCGATATGTTTAGATAAACGCCCATGATGTGTAAGTATTGGTGGTAATGGTGGTGGGGGTATTTAAGCCACAATGAAAAAGCAAGAAAATTTCAAACCAAAATCGGAAGTTCGGTGGTTTGTTACTGGTTTTGTTTACATCAATGTACTCGAGAAACCATGCATAAACATCACCAATTCGGCGCCAAATGCATACACACGCACACACACACACTTCGATTGAAACATTAGAGAACTTCGAGTGAAACATTAGAGCATTGATGTGCGAAATTTCATTAGAATTGTACGTTACAAGCAAAAGTGGTTTGTTATAAAGTACTTTACACTTTATCCGCAAACAAGAAAAGTTTGGCCTATTTTTTGCTGTTGTTGTTTGCAGAAAAGTTTAATTTCCGTTATTCTTGTTCTTCTTGTTGTTGCTGTTCCAATGTTGTTGCATTGTTTTTGATTTTAATGGAATTTTGCGTTGTTCATGCTGTTGATTTGTTTCCTTTTTTTGTGATGTTGGGAGTTTGTTTTTTGTTGACAAGACAGCATTGGACAAGGTGAGTTCTATAGTTTGAATGCCCTTCTAGATATGACGAAAACAATTCCCTTTTTCTTGTTAGTTTTACTTCTTTGCTTTGAGATATATCCACATGATTTTTTTCGGTGTCGGTTTTGTTTCCTAAGAATAAATAAAGACATTACATTTCCACAGAGGAAATGTTCGGTATGTTGTCATCTCATGTTGAGCGACATCCTTTTGGGAAAACTTAAATTGTGGTAATATTTTAAAGTTAAGTATTTTTTCGGATAGACGTTGAAAATGGCATTGCAAATAGTATGCCCTGCGGTATAAGAAAAAGAGGTCATTAGAAGCATAACATACACCAACACAAATGCGCTTACACAAAACTTAATTAAGGAATAACAAAGAATTGATGCTGAGATTATTTTTTTTTTTTTTTTGAAAATAAAACAACCTTAGGTTAGGATTTGTATTAGAACAATTGGGTTTCTAATTGGATTCCTTTGTTGTAATGATTTTTTTTAGGGAAATATGCAATTGGAAATAACAAGTAAGATCATAGTTTAGTTTGGACAAGCAGACAACAAACCAGTAAGGAAAGTTCTAAAGTCGGACGGGGCCGACTTTATTATACCCTTCTCCAATTTGGGTACATACAAGACATGCTAATATAAATAATATCCTGTAGATAGAACATACGAGGATATTTGAAATGGAATCGGGCCACATTAAATGTGTGATTTCCATAGATATTTGAACCTATTAAAAAACATACACATACGATTCTTAAATCTATGAAAAATTCCATGTCAATCGGGGAGACTTGGATTCTTTGGTGTACTTTTTGTATGAAATTTGGAAGAAATTGAGCAACCATTTGGTATCGGATAAAACTATGTATGGGATCTAAACTTGAACCGATTTTCTTCAATTTCAACAGGGTTTGTCCTTGGGCTAAATAAGTGACCTATGCCAAATTTCATCCAAATTGGATCATAAATGTGACCTGTACCTTGCAAAAAAAAAAACAGTAAGGAAAGTAGTAGTCGGACTGGGCCGACTATATGATACCCTTCACCACTGTGGGTATATTGTACATCCTTACAATTGTATGTCAATGATCCATCGATGGAACATACTCATGTCTCTCTGCAACCTATGATAAATTTTATTTCATTCGGGCAGATTTAGAATCGTCCGCGTACCATGGGACAAATTTATGGAAAACGATTTATAGCAAAATTGCTACACGCTATTCGGTACGCCGCACTTTTTAAAAATTAATCTCAATCAGACAACAACACCTAATAAAAATCGGAAAAACATTAGGAGTTTGGAGCAACATTTATATAAATCGGAAGAAAATATATATGGGAGCTATATTTAAATCTGAACGGATCTTCACAAAACTTAGCACACATCATTCCAGACTCAATTCAGTACGCTGTGCAAAATTTCGTGCAAATCGAAAGATGAATAGGGACTTTGGTGCACCATTTACCTTAAATCGGACGATAATATATATGGAAGCAATATCTAAATCTGAACCGATTTTCACGAAACTTAACAAATATCATTCTAGACCTTATTCATTACGTACAAATCGAAAGATAAAAAGGGACTTTGGTGGACCATTCACATAAAATCGGACGAAAATATATATGAGAGCTATATCTAAATCTGGACCGATATTCGGAAAACTTGACACACATCATTCGAGACTCAATTCAGTACGCTGTGCCGAATTTCGTGCAAATCGAAAGATAAATAAGGACTTTGGGTCACCATATACATTAAATCGGACGAAAATATATATGGGAGCTATATCTAAATCTGGACCCATTTTCGGGAAACTTGACACACATCATTCTAGACCTAATTCATTACGGTATGCCAAATTGCGTGCAAATCGAAAGATATATAGGGACTTTGGTACAGAGTTCGTCCTTGGGCCAAATAAAAGACCTGTGCCAAATTTCATCCAATTCCGATCATAAATGTACTTTGTTTACAATTTAACATGCATTAATAGACTCAGAAAGTGATTCGATTCCTTTTGCCTGTTACAAACATCTGCACAAAGACATAATACCCTGCACCATAGAGTGGTAAAGGGTATAAAAAAGTTTTCTAGGCGCGTCGGTCCTGTGTGCAGCTTTTCTAATTTGGAAGACCATGTTCCGAAATGTTGCCTGCCACTTGATCTTTCCATCGAATTCTTGGCCTTCCCCTTCTGCTTGAAACATCAGTATATGCATTTTGAGATGGAGCATCTTCATCCATTCTCACAACATGACCTAGTCAAAGTAGTCGCTGCAGCTCAATACGTCTGACTATGTCGATGTCGGAGAATAGATGGTACAACTCATGGTTCATCTAGCACGGGTAGTCTCAGCGTGTTGTAGAGTGTGCGTTTGGTGTGGCGAGACCATGTAGTTTTCAAGTTCCACAGTTGGACCGAGTCTATTAGACTCGGCAACCAGCTTGGTCTTCTCGCCTTTTTCCCTTTTTGGCAGACTACTTCTCAAATCTGCGACCCCACGACTTTGAAGAAATATTCTTTAAAATGTCACGCCTATTGCTCTGACATCACTTTGAAGAAATATTATTTAAAAATCAACGTCTATAGTTTTGACAGCACTTTCAAAAAAATATTATTTAATAGTCCACATCTATACCTATTGAAGAATTGTTCCTCATAAATCCACGCCGACAGCTCTGGCAGAACTTTGAAGACAAATTCTTTAAAAATGCACGCGTATAGCTCTAGCAGCGCTTTGAAAAAAATTCTTAAAAAATCCAAGGCTATAGCTCTGCCAGCTCTTTGAAGAATTATTACTTAAAAATCAACGCCTATAGCTCTGGCAGCGCTTTGAACAAATATTCTTTACAACTCAAAGCCTCTAGGTCTGTAGGTCGATTCAGTAACTTATAACGATCCGACAATCGACAATTTTGTCTACACAAAAAATCGTTTGCAGTAACGAAAATGTTATTCTGTAAAAATGTAGACAAATTGTCGATAAACTTTCAAAAAGCTTTTATTTTTGAACATTTTGAAAACAAAATACATACAAATTCAGAACAAAACAGGGCATATTCAATATTTAAAAATATTTGTCGATAATTTAACTTCGAATATTTTGGTGTTGTTTATTAACAACATTTTTAACAATTGCTGTTAAAAAGTGTTATAGAATTGAAATATTGTTTATTTTGTCGTTATAATATTTTATAGATTTGAGAATTGTTTAAATTTGATAGTGAATCGACCCACTGAAAGAACTTTGAAGAAATGTTATTTAAAATTCCACACCTATAGCTCTAGAAGAATTTATCCTGCCACGGCTATAGCACTAACAGTCCTCTGAATAAATATTCTGTAAAGATCCACGCCTTTAGCTGTGGCAGTGCTTTGAAGAAATATTCTCTAAAAATCCACGCCTCTAGATGTGAGAGTCCTTTCAAGACATATTCTCTAAAAATCCACGCTCTAGCTTTGACAGTCCTTTGAAGACATATTCTCTAAAAATCCACGCCTATAGATGTGACAGTCCCTTGAAGAAATATTCACTAAAAATCCACGTCTATAGATGTAACAGTCAATTAAAGAAATATTCTCTAAAAATCCACTCCTTTAGCTGTGACAGCCCTTGAAGAAGTATCCTTTAAAAATCCCCGCCTTTAGCTTTTGCAGTCCTTTGAAGAAATATCCATTAAAAATCCACGCCTCTAGCTGTGACAGTCTTTTGAAGAAATATTCTTTAAAAATCCACGCCTATAGCTTCGGCAGCACTTTGAAGAACTATTCTTTAAAAATCCACGCCTCTAGCTGTGACAGTCTTTTGAAGAAATATTCTTTAAAAATCCACGCCTATAGCTTCGGCAGCACTTTGAAGAACTATTCTTTAAAAATCCACGCCTCTAGCTGTGACAGTCTTTTGAAGAAATATTCTTTAAAAATCCACGCCTATAGCTTCGGCAGCACTTTGAAGAACTATTCTTTAAAAATCCACGCCTTCATCTTTTACAGCACTTTGAAGAACTATTCTTTAAAACTCCACGCCTTCATCTCTTACAGCACTTTGAAGAACTATTCTTTAAAAATCCACGCCTTCATCCCTTACAGCACTTTGAAGAACTATTCTTTAAAAATCCACGCCTTCATCTCTTACAGCACTTTGAAGAAGTATCCTTTAAAAATCCACGCCTATATCTATGAAGAAGCAATCTTTCAAAATACAGGGCTACAGTTTGCCAGACCTGTGAAAAAATATTATTTAAAACC
>NW_026873761.1:0-152355 GCF_032173495.1 Musca vetustissima
CCCTCAAAAAAATATTTCCCAAAAAGTTCACGGTTATGATATTTATAATATTTTTTTTATAAACTCTGGTCTTATGATAGAAGAAAAATAATCTTATTCAAAACCACTCTTATACTTACTTATCTGGCTTTTGACAGAACTTTCGTTCCATAAGCCGAGCTTAAAAAAGATTTCCAGGCCCGTCGGTCTTTTGCGTAGTTTTTCCAATTTGAAAGACCATATTCTGCAATGTTGTCTTCCACTTGGTCTTGCCATCTTATTCGTGGCCTTCCCTTCTGCGTGAACCATCAGCTGGTTCGCTTTTATATGCCTTTTGGGCTGGGGCATCTTCATCCATTCTCACAACATGACCTAGCCAACGTAGTCGCTGCAGCTCAGTACGTCTGACAATGTCGATGTCTGAGAATAGCTGGTACAACTCCTGATTCATTCGACGGCGATATTCACCGTCAACGCAGATCGGCCCATAGATCTTTCGGTGAATTTTTCTCTCAAACAATTCAAACGCTGCCGCATCTGCTTGCGTAAGAACCCATGCTTCAAATCCATACGATAACACGGGTAGTATCAGCGTCTTGTAGAGTGTGAGTTTGGTCTGAAGGGAGATGGCCTTGCTTTTGAGTTGTTTACTCAGACCATTTATTTATGGCGATACCAAAGTATATAAAACCTTTGACTACCTCTACGCTGTAGTTCTCAAGTTCCACAGTTGGTCCGAGTCTACTGGACGTCTTGCGCGTTGATACCATTAGCTTGGTCTTCTCGTCGTTTACTGCCGGACCCACTTTGGCAGACTCCTTCTCAATTCGTTCAAAGGTGGCTTTCACCGCTCTTAATGTTCGACCCATTATGTCGATGCCATCGGCGTAGGCGACTAACATATGTTGTTTGATTCGCACAGAGTGCCATTTCTGTTCACCTTTGCCTCTCGTATGACCTTTTCCAACAGGATGTTAAAAAGGACGCCTTGTCTGAATCCTCGTTCAGTATTAAAGGGCTCTGAGAGGTCCTGCTGATATTGTACCAGTTAAAGTTATCCTGCATAGCCGAATTAATTTTGCAGGAATGCCAAACGCAGACATGGCTTCAAACACCTCTGAACGAATAGGGCTGTCGAATGCGGCTTTATACTCGACGAATAGGTGGAATGTGTCGATGTGTTTTTAGTGGAGTTTTTCCAGGATTTGGCGCAGAGTGAAAATCTGGTCAATGGTGGATTTGCCAGGTCTGAAGCCGCATTGGTATGGCCCAGTAATGTCATTGACCATTGGCTTCACCCGTTCACACAGCACGCTGGATATCGATGGGAAGGAGACTTATTCCACTATAGTTGGCGCATATCGTCTTGTCTCCTTTTTTGTGCAAGGGACACAGAATGCTGTGGTTCCAATCATTGGGCATACATTCCTCTATCCAAATTGTACTAATCAGCTGGTGCATGCGCCTTACCAGCATCTGACCACCGGAGTCTTGAATAGTTCGGCTTGTAACCCATCGGCAACTGCTGCTTTAATATACTTCAGCCGATTGATTGCTATTCTGACCTCATCTTGGCTAGGTGGTATACACTCTAGACCGTCATATATTATTGGTTCTGGGTTATCCTCTCCGCTGCTACTATTTGATACCAAAAGTTTTTCAAAATGTTCTTTCCAGATCCTCAGCACGCTGTCTGTATCTGTCACAAGGTTTTCTTCTTCATCTCTATAGGAGGATGTGCCTGCACCAAAACCTTCGGTTTGGTGTTTTATTCGTTGGTAAAATTTTCAGACTTCATTCTGACTCCTGTACATCTCGATTTGCTCACGCTCACGTTTTTCTTGTTCTTTCTTCTTTTTTTCTGATAATTCTCCATCGCATTACGTGTTGCTACTGTCTACAGGGTTGCCCTATACGCTGCGTTTTTTACATTAATAGCATTACGACACTCCTGATGGTACCATGGGTTTCTTGGTGGGGGTTTTTGGTACCCAAGTGTTGCTTTTGCTACATTTTGTAGGGAGTGGCCAATTCTTTGCCATTGTGTTTCTGTACTATTATCGGGACAAGAAGTGTTTTCTTCAAGCAGATGGGTAAGTTGAACGGAATAGGCCTCGGCTACCTATTGCGTTTGCAGCTTTTCGACGTCGAGTTTCCGTGTTAAATTAGATCGCATCTTTGCTGCTACATTAAGACGGATGCGAACCTTGGCTGCCACAAGGTAATGGTCCGAATCGATATTCGTTCCTCGGATCGATCGAACGTCTAGTGCACTGGATGAATGCCTTCCGTCTATCACAACATGATCAATTTGATTTCTCGTTGCTTGATCAGGAGAAATCAAGGTGGCCTTGTGTATATCGAGATGCTTGAATCTGGTGCTGATAACCATCATGTTTTTTGCTGCCGCGAAGTCAATCATGGAAGTCTTCATGGAGGCTGAATTTTCTGACGGTGCGACCAATTATATTTTTCCTTCCGATTTTTGCATTAAAATCTCCTAGCAGGATTTTAATGTCATGGACAGGGCAGCGGTCATATGCAGTTTCTAAGCGCTTGTAAAAACTGTCTTTGGTCTGTTCATCTTTGTCTTCTGTCGGAACATGACCGCAAATAAGACTGATGTAGAAGAACTTCTCTTCTACACCACTCTTATGATATTTTTTTAAATTCCAAATAAAATAGTATTATCGAATATATTCCACTTCATTTTTTATTAAATAAAAAACTCAATATTTCAAACCAATAAAAAACTAGATGTGACAACTAAAACCTAATTTGATATATGTATGTCCAATTCTAAAAATTCAAATATGTTATTTATTAGCATTTCGAAAAATTTTCTAAATTACATTTAGAAAATAAATTTCCTTTTTGTAGAATAAATAAAATAAAAAAATCTACAAAATATTTCATTTAATTTTCTGTAGCAGGTATTGTATAAAATACCTGTCATTTATGCTGCATGAGCAAACACCCTCCACAGCATATATATTTTTTCTCTCGACATTTTTTGTTGTTCATTCAATAAATTTCATTAAAATTTACTTTGTGTCATGTAACACATGTGTATTGCAGAAGATAACAATTGACAAAAAACCGAAAATAAATAAATAAAAAACCAAACAAAACTGAATTTCTACATAAACTAATAAAAAAGAAACGGCGATACGTTCGTTGCTGGCGTTTAAAAAATTGAAATAAGAGAAGGACACTGCAGAAAAATCCATCTATGTAAAGCCTTTTTTTTTGTTGTTATTGGTGTTTGTGATGTGATTTTTTTTTATTTTATTCCACGCCATGTGAGTGAATACAAATTTTGAAGCACGCTTAGTTTTTGTGTGTGCTTTTGGAAAATATTTCCCTATCTGTAGTGGGCAAATAAATTAAACAACAATGTTTTGGAGGGAAAAATATATATAGTTTTTTTTTTCTATTGTTTTTGGTTTTATAAATTTTTTAGTCTAACGAAAAAGTAATGGGATTTTTGCTGATGTGGTTGTCGTGAGAGAACGAGGAGGAGATAGATGGGGGTTAATATACATACACAATGACATAACTTCATCAACTTTGAAAGCGAATAGAATTTGTTAGAATATTTCGCGGAATTCATCTGCAAATGAAAACCAGTAAGGAAAGTAGTAAAGTCGGACGGGGCCGACTATATGATAGCATTCATATCATATATATGATACCCATATGTATATATATATGATACCCATATATATATATATATATATATATACATAAACAATATCTAAATCCAAACCGATTTCATCGAAACTTGTCACAGATTAAGTTATACTAATTTCAGTTTATTTTGTGCATATCGGCCACATTTTGAGTTCTTGGTGCATCATGTACCGATTGGACCCACCTTGGTGAAGCATTTATATCCAACTGCAAGATTATACTAAATTTGTGTCAATTTTGTGTAAAATCGGACGAAAATATTTATGTAGAAGCTATATCAAAATCTGAACGGATTTCAATGAGACTTGCCAGAGATTAACTTATATTAACTACAGTTCGTCGCACAAAATTTCACACTTTACATAAAATCGGAAGAAAAAAATATATAGGAGCTATATCTAAATCTGGACCGATTTTCACGAAACTTAACACACATCATTCTAGACCTAATTCATTACACTATACCAAATTTCGTACAAATCGAAAGGTATATAGAGACTTTGGTGGGCCATTTGCATTAAATTGGACGAAAATATATATGGGAGCTATATCTAAATCTGGGCGAAATTTCGTGCAAATCGAAGGATATATAGGGACTTTGGTACACCATTTACATTAAATCGGACGAAAATGTATATGGGAGTTATATTTAAATCTGAATCGATTTTCGGGTAACTTAACACACATCATTCTAGACCTAATTTTCTGCACTATGCCAAATTTCGTGCAAATCGAAAGATATATAGGGACTTTGATGGACCTTTTACATTAAGGGAACCCCACCCATTCTCGATTTTAATTTTTCAAGATTGTCAATGGGCTGGTAAATCAATAACAATGCTTGTTAAGGTTTGTAACTTTGCACATATATATTTAAAGATTTAAAAGAGAAGAAAAATAATTTACAAAAAATTTTTGTTATTGTTTTGTTGTTGTTTTTTTGTAATTAACGAAAAGTCCTTATTTTTGATGGCGGGCATGATAACTTCTCACTGGAACATCGGAATCCGAAAATTCCAACGGTGTTAGAAAGAGTACATGTCTGGCTCTCGTATGAACTAGGATTATTGACTTCGCTCTAGAATTAACAAAATGGTGGACCTTTGAAAAAATATTTTTGGAAAATCGCCGATTTTTTTACCAAAAACCATGTTAAAAAATAAGGAAGATCTTCACCGATTGGCTTTATCCTAGTTCATACGAGAGCTTTACACTCCCAGAGAAACGCTGCAAAATTTGGAACCGATTGGATTATTAGTTTTTGAGTTATCGTGCCCGCCATTCGCAAAAAAATGTTTAGAGAAAAACGCGTTTAAAGTTTGAGAAGCCCTTCAGCCGTCACTTGATGCTGACACAATAAATCGGATATATCTTCAAGAGTTCTTGAGATTTTCACTTGAAATTTTGTAGAGACATTCTTTAATCAGTGTAGATTCGAATTATATCAACAAAAATGTTGACCCCGAGAATGGGGGGGTCCCTTAAATCGGACGAAAATATATATGGGAGCTATATGTATATGAACCGATTTTCAGGAAACTTAACAAACATCATTCTAGACCTAATTTATTACGCTATGCGAAATTTCGTGCAAATCGAAATATACATAGGGACTTTGGTACACCAATTACCTTAAATCGGACGAAAATATATATGGGATCTATATTTAAATCTGAACCTATTTTCACGAAACTTAACACACATCATTCTAGACCTAATTTATTACGCTATGCCAAATTTCGTGCAAATCGAAATATATATAGTGTCTTTGGTACACCATTTACATTAAATCGGACGAAAATGTATATGGGAGCTATATCTAAATCTGAACCGATTTTTCGTAATGTCAATAGGTTCGTCCATGGGCGAATTAAGTGACCTATGCCAAATTTCATTTAAATCGGATCATAAGTGCGACCTGTACTTTGTTCACAAAAATACATCGATGGATGGACAGAGGGGCATGCGTAAATCGACTCAGAAAGTGATTCTATGCATATTCTCAAAAGGATGTGCGATGTGCCTATCGTTTACTTTTGCCAGTTACAAATATAGGGTATAAAGAGGTATGCCTGAGTGACAATAGAAAATCCAATATTCCAGTTGCGAAGTCAGGAATTGGCAAAATTTTAAATGTATCTAAAAGGATACGAACTATTGTTTAATATAAAAAGTTAAAAACATCCTCGCCTTGGTCCTTTAAAATATATTTTTAAAAAATCCAGGCCTGTGCTGGACCTTAAAACAATATTATTAATATATCTACGCCTGTTTAAAGTCCTTTGAAAAATATTTTAAAAAATCCACGCCTATGGTAGTCCTTAGAAAAATATTTTTAAAAAATCCACGGCTATGGTAGTTTTTAGAAAAGTCTATGGTAGTACTTAAATTTAAGCCACAATATTGAAAACTGTGCTTTAAAAGGCCAACTCCAAAAAAATTAAAAAATCCACGCCTTTTAATAGTCATTAAACAAATATTTAAAAAAATTACTCCTGTTTAAAGTCCTTAGAAAAATATTTTTAAAAAATCCACGCCTATGGCAGTTCTTAGAAAAATATTTTTAAAAAATCCTCGCCTATGGTAGTCCTTAGAAAAATATTTTTCAAAAATCCACGCCTATGGTATTCTTTAGAAAAATCTATGATAGTCCTCAAATTTAAGGCACAATATTGAAAATTGAGCTTTAAGCGGCCAACTCCATAAAAATGACCCTATTCAATTGATAATAAATCATAAAATTCAATAAAGCACAACGTGAATTAAAATAAATATTTCACACGAAAAATGTCTCAAACACACCAACAATCACAATTCACTAACACTCGTGGACCTCTCGCCTATTGTGACAGGACAAAAGGACCAAAAATATCACTTTTGTCATATCCACTCACATACGTCACACCAAACAGAAAAAATAAAAAAAAAAACAATTAATAAAATATAAAAGATGAACTGGACGAAAGAAAAACAATTCACTGAAATACCAACAATAAATCTAACAGGAGGAGGGAGGATCAGAACAATAAAAAATAAACGGGGTATATTCAAAAGGGGAACGGAAGGGATTGGAAATCATAAAAAATAACATAATATTCATGATGATAGAATAAAAACGATACAACAAAAACAAAATTAAAAAACAAATCACAAAAACTTACATAAAAGATATACCAAAAAAATACACTCACCCACCCCAGTGAGTGAAATCACAGAATGAATTGATTAAATTGTCTAACATAAGGTCAAAGGGGAATACGTATACGGGAATTATCATACAGGGGTTTTGTATGAAGGACATCGCATTTGTTTTATAACTGACAAGCTTAGAACTAAATGTTACATGGGAATTTTTACTACGTTTCCTTAGGCCACTAGCGATGCATGTAGAAAGAAAATATGATTTATGATGATGCTGCTGCTTTGGTGACCACACCAAGGGACATAACAACACACAAGTAAATATTGGAATGGACCCAGAATATATCAAGCATACAATCAAGTAATTCCAAACAAACCAAAATGAAGCAGAAGGACTCACATACACGCTAACACTCACAAGACGGATTTCCCCGGACTGTCAATGTCGCTAAAGTGCTGAAAGTCCTTATGCCATGGGAAAAGCGGAAAAGTGATGATGGCACAACAGCATACTTCAGTGGTCGACGTTTGTTGGCGTTGTGTAATAGTCGTCACGCTGCCATATGTGTGCGTGTCCCATGCAATCCACACTGAAAGTGCCAAAATGGGATATGTGTCTTTTGGATGTGCTTAGAGTGTGGTGATGGGGTAAACGGCTAACATCGAAAGCGCATAAAAAATAGTTGGCAAATAACTAAGACGTGTGACGGACGCTTGCATTTTTTGTGTATACTACATGAAGAATATTTTTCAGTAATAAAAAACAAAATCATAAAAACTGCATTGTTCCCAACATAACAGTTTCCATAGAAATAGTTTTCACTTTTTTGTACAAAACCTCAAAATATTAACATTTTGAGGCCATGCGGAACATAGTTGTTTAAAATGTTGCAGACAAAAATGGAAAAAAAAATCAGCACATTTAATAAGATTAAAATATTTTTTAAAAAATCCACGCCTGTTTATAGTCCTTGGCAAAATATGTTTAAAAATTCACGCCTGTTGATAGTCCTTGGCAAAATATGTTTAAAAATTCACGCCTGTTGATAGTCCTTGGAAAAATATGTTTAAAAAATCCACGCCCCTTTATAGTCCTTGGAAAAATATGTTTAAAAAATCTACGCCTCTTTATAGTCCTTGGAAAAATATGTTTAAAAAATCCACGTCTCTTTATAGTCCTTGGAAAAATATGTTTAAAAAATCCACGCCTCTTTATATTCCTTGGAAAAAATCCACGCCTCTTTATAGTCCTTGGAAAAATATGTTTAAAAAATCCACGCATCTTTATAGTCCTTGGAAAAATATGTTTAAAAAATCCACGCATCTTTATAGTCCTTGGAAAAATATGTTTAAAAAATCCACGCCTCTTTATAGTCCTTGGAAAAATATGTTTAAAAAATCCACGTCTCTTTATAGTTCTTGGAAAAATATGTTTAAAAAAATCCACGCCTCTTTATAGTCCTTGGAAAAATATGTTTAAAAAAATCCACGCCTGTTTGTAGTCCTTGGAAAAATATGTTTAAATAAATCCACGCCTCTTTATAGTCCTTGGAAAAATATGTTTAAAAAATCCACGCCTCTTATAGTCCTTGGAAAAATATGTTTAAAAAATCCACACCTCCTTATAGTCCTTGGAAAAATATGTTGAAAAAATCCACACCTATTTATAGTCCTTGGAAAAATATGTTTAAAAAATCCACACCTATTTATAGTCCTTGGAAAAATATGTTGAAAAAATCCACACCTATTTATAGTCCTTGGAAAAATATGTTGAAAAAATCCACACCTATTTATAGTCCTTGGAAAAATATGTTAAAAAAATCCACACCTATTTATAGTCCTTGGAAAAATATGTTTAAAAAATCCACGCCTCTTTATAGTCCTTGGAAAAATATGTTTAAAAAATCCACGCCTATTGATGGTCTTTGAAAAAATATTCTTTAAAAAATCCACGCCTATTGATGGTCCTTGAAAAAATATTCTTTAAAAAATCCACGCCTATTGATGGTCCTTGAAAAAATATTCTTTAAAAAATCCACGCCTATTGATGGTCCTTGAAAAAATATTCTTTAAAAAATCCACGCCTATTGATGGTCCTTGAAAAAATATTCTTTAAAAAATCCACGCCTATTGATGGTCCTTGAAAAAATATTCTTTAAAAAATCCACGCCTATTGATGGTCCTTGAAAAAATATTCTTTAAAAAATCCACGCCTATTGATGGTCCTTGAAAAAATATTCTTTAAAAAATCCACGCCTATTGATGATCCTTGAAAAAATATTCTTTAAAAAATCCACGCCTATTGATTGATGGTCCTTGAAAGAATATTCTTTAAAAAATCCACGCCTATTGATGGTCCTTAAAAAAATATTCTTTAAAAAATCTACGCCTATTTGTGGTCCTTGAAAAAATATTCTTTAAAAAATCCACGCCTATTGACGGTCCTTGGAAAAATATGTTTAAAAAATCCAATCTTTATAGTCCACGCCTTGAAAAAAATATTCTTTAAAAAATCCACGCCTGTTGATAGTCCTTGGAAAAATATTTTTAAAAATTCCACGCCTGTTCCTAGTCCTATAATCATCATCTGTATTGCATACTTTGTGTATGCTGACAATTTAATTATTATGCAACTCCAACATTCTTTACTTCTGTAATTACGTTTTTTTTAATTAAAGAAAAAGAAAACTTATGAGTTTGAAAAATTTAAAACAATACTTCGTGGCAAAGTGCAATGGCACGACAGGAAACCACAACATGTGTATGGCAGTGCCTTGAAACACTTAAAATTGAAATTATACACTTTAAGCTCAAATTCAGACTTCCTTCGAAGTAAAAAAGTGCAAGTTATTACTGTTTTGTGTTTGAGTCATGGGCTGTTGTGTTTGAGTCATGCATACACACACACATATATTTGCAGCCATGTGTGTATATTTACAAATCACCTTCTTTGGCAGAATGCATTTAGCCATGTAAATGACCTCAAGTAATGCAACAATGATTAGAGTTTTTTGTTCCATGAGTTTTACGTAGACGCCACAGCAACGACGGCGTCCCTTGCAAGGCATTTAGCAACAACAGTTCATTGCATGATCTATGACTACTACAGCCGGGTGGTTTTAATTGTCTCACTTGAGTAGTAAGGAAGTTACTGCTATTTTGTTTTTGTTACGGTGAAACATTAAGTCTTGCATTTTTCGATGTATGGCTGGCTTTGTTCTAAAACTCTTACCGCAAAATACTTCAAAAATATTGGCGGCAAGGCGTTTTCCTACGAACAACAAGTACAAACTATGAAACTTGATTTAAATGCCATTTAGACACGCATCGGAAGGTAGGTTGTATTTATGCTAAGACAGAAAGGTGGTATGCGAAATTCGTCACTTCATTTCTATATTTGATTTTGATCGGCTGATTGCATGCTACCCTAATTGTTTGTGGTAGAGTTTGTTTCTATTAGTCACTGCAATGAATTGAAAATATTTTTGTATTAGTCATCACTAATTATGATTATTTTGCAAAGGGGAAGGAAGTAAGTAGTCTACAATGTAAATTATTCCGGTCATTTGTTGTTATTGTAATTTATGTGACAGGAGTCATTTATTTATTTATTTATTTATTTTTTTTTTTGAGTTCATTACATGTGTAAAATTACTGTAATCATAGTTTTTTTAGTGAATTCATTTAGAATTTGGAAAATTTTCAAACGCGTGATCAGTTTTGTAATAATGTAAATTTTAAGAAAGAATGTAGGCATATGTCGTTTGGGTAATATACGAGATATAAAGTATACGACACCATATTGCCCATAATTCAATAAAACTATGTTATTCGTTTTGTTATTTTATATACGAGAAAAGAACTATAGACCACACAAAGGAATTGATAATCAAATGTTTGGTTAACATTACTGAGACTTTATACCATCCATTTCAATAATAAACGAACATTTAAAGTTCCCCACCTTGAGTGCAATTATGCTAAGTTTACATCAATATTATTAGGTATGTTTTTAATACAGAAATGTTCAATTATTACCACAACAATATAGAGGTTAAAATAAAGCGTTGATCAATATTGAACATGTTTATGGTGAAGTACTTTAACCTCTAAGTTCCAGAGAAGTTAAATTTCTGTCACTCCTTTGATATATTCGGCATGAAGGCGCATGTAATAAAATTATAGATCTATATTTATATTTTTCTGTGAAAACATTTTGTACTTTTCGAAACCAGACGAAAGTACATTATAGCCACCACGTCAAGGTCAATTAATGTCATACTTCTTATTACCTATCGGTATGAGAGAAGAGGACAACTTTCTGAGAATCGGAAATATCAGAAGTTCGAAACTTCGTGGCAGAGTTTTAAAAAATCGACAACTTTGTTTTGTTCTTTCTTTTTTTTGATGAAAGATAATTCCTTATTTTTGATGGCGGACATGATAACTCCTCGCTGGAACATCGGAATCAGAAAATTTCAGCTATATTAGAATGTATACATGTCTGGCTATCGTATGAACGTCGCACAAAAAATTAAAAAAAAAAAAAAAAAAAAAAAAACTACAAAGAAAGTTAAAAATAAGAAAGATCTTTGGTAGCTATTGGATTCGTAGTTTTTGAGTTATCGTGCCCGCCAGTTGCAAAAATACTGTTTCGAGAAAAAAAGCGTTTAAAATGTTAGAAACACTCTTGCTCTCACTTGATGCTAACACAATATATCGGCTATATCTTCAATAGTTGTTGAGTTTTTCACTTGAAATGTTGGCAATTATGGGGACATGCTTGAAAATTTAATTGTTCTAAAACCGAGAATGCGGGGTCCTATTAATGCTTCTAAAATTTCGAAGGTTCCAACTTATATATTGTGAATACACACTTTAATAAAAAAAATATGTATTATAATATTAGATGTCGATTTATTTAGCATGTCTGTCTTTCCGTTTGTTGAAATAACTCTTGATATCACAATATTAAATATAGAGCTTTGGAATTTGAACAGGAATTTTCTCATGAAAATGCCGATCTTCTGGAAACCCCTCGAAATTAAATACTGTTCACATATGCAAATACGCTTCAATCAGCATTTCTTAGAAAAAATTGTTTGCAATTTTTAGAACCGGAATTGTCAATATGAGTGGTAGATGGAGGAGTGTACGGAAGCTAGTAGGTACTGCATGGTTTTTAATATCCGATGCTGGGTATCTATGTTCAATTATGGACATTCCGGAATATTTCTTGAAAATTTCAAATTTCAAGTTAAAATTTAAAATTTGTTGGAATATATAAGCGCCTTATATATTGATAGATAGGAGGTATTTGAAATAAAAATGGATGTTTTGACATTTACCCCATGTAAAGATTTAGCCCAAGACTATATTTAGTTTTTTGAAGCAGGTGGAATATTCACAGTTCTAGAAATGTATGGACGTTCCCTGAAAACAAACTCTTTTACCAAGATACCATCGGGCCAAAACGAATTGTTTACTATAGAATTTAAAAAAATTTTAGGAACTATTATTTTAAATGAGGCAATATCCCGAGGTTGAGATGAATTGAATTTAAAGATTTTTAAATCACTATCGGATAAATCGTTTATTTTAGATTTCACATAGTCACGGATATTATCAGTAGAGGTGTTAGGGTGAAGCCTAGATATAAACACGGTTTTACGTGGAGCTACAACAATCAATTGGTTTGAAGAGGATGGTCCAGTTCCAATATTAGCAACATTAGGGGAATAACAGCATTTGAAGGTTGCCCATTGACAACAATAGCAGGAGGTAAGGATAATTCTTTTGAGGTTGCAGAAGTAGATGCTGAAGTTGATTCAGAATTAAGTTCAGTAGCTAAATTTAAATTAGAAACCGGAGCAGGCAATTGACTACCATCAGGAATTACACTTTCCATATTGGAGGGGCAATTTACCACTATATGCGAGTATAGACTAATTAAGTTATCTGGACCTACTACTTGGGTACTTTAATCGTCCTAGGCGCATATTCCATAGAATGTAGCTTTCATTTTACATTCTGGTTTCCAGTTTTTCCTCCAAAAAATATTCTATATAACTCGATGTTTGGCCAAAGCCCCCCTCATAAGGGTTCCGTTCCATTTTCGGTATGGCCCTTATAAAGGTCCATGCAATTTTAGATACTTTGAATCAACTACTACCGTCCCATTTTCGGTATGGCCCTTATAAAGGTCCATGCAATTTTAGATACTTTGAATCAAATACTACCGACGGAGGGTATACCGACAGGTTTACATGTATTCTGTTTGATTTTATAATTAAGTAAAAAATATGTCAGTCGGCGTTGCCGAATGATATATACCCTCAGCCTATGGTTTGATGACGTCTATGTGTACTTATGCGTGAAAATCGGTTCAGGTGTAGATATAGCTCCCATATATATTTTCGTCCGATTTTATATAAATGGCGCAAAAAGCCTCTATATATCTATCGATTTGCACGCAATTTTTCATAGCGTACTGAATTGATTCTAGAATGATGTGCATTACGTCTCGTGGAAATTGCTCGGCTTTCTTCTGATTTCCTTTAAATGGTGCACTAACTAAAGCCCCTCTATATTTCCTTTGATTTGCACGAAATTTAGCATAGCGTACTGTATTGAGAGTAGAAATCGGTTCAGATATACATATAGCTCCCATATATATTTTTGTCCGATTTTATGTCAATAATGCCCAAAAGCCTCTATATATCTTTCGATTTGCACGAATTTTGACACATTGTACTGAACTGAGTCTAGAACGATGTGTGTTAAGTTTGGTGAAACACTGTTCAGATTTAGATATAGCTCCCATATTTTTCCTCCGATTTTATACAAATGGCGCGCTAAAGCCCCTATATGCCTTTCGATTTGCACGAAATATGACAGAGCGTTTTGAATTGAATCTAGAATTATATGTGCTAAGTTGCGTGAAAATAGGTTTAGATTTAGATATAGCTCCCATACATATTTCGTCCGTTGTTAGGTAAATGGTGCACCTAAGACCTAATATTTATTTCGATTTGCACGAAATTTGACACAGCGTACTGAATTGATTATAGCGTGGTGTGTATTACGTTTCGTGCAAATCAGTCCTTTTTACTGATTTTCTGTAAACAAATTTTGCATAGCGAACTGTATTGAGTCTAGAATAATGTGTGCAATGTGTCGTGAAAATCGCTTCTGATTTAGGTTTTCGTCCGATGGTGCACTAAAGCCCCTACATTTATTTCGTTGAAATCGGTTCAGATTTATATATAGCTGTCATATATATTTTTGTCCGATGTTAGGTAAATGGTGCACCAAAGACCCAATATTTCTTTCGATTTGCATGCATTTTTACATAGCATACTGAATTGAGCAAAGAATTATGTGTCCCAAATTTCATTAAAATCGGTTCAGATTTATACTCATATACTGAATTAGGTACAGATTGAGTTATGCGAAGTTTTGTTGAAATTTGTTAAGTTTAATATATAACTCTCATATATATATTCTTCTATTTTATGGATATGGTGAACAGAGCAGCATGTCTTCGTTCGCTTTCCACGAACGTATTGGAATGAAATAGAAATTTGTTGAAATTGGTTTATGTTTAGGCAGAGCTTCCATATATATTTTCATCCGATTTCATCCAATCGCGCAATCGGACCTAAAATAATTTATTTTTTAAATATATTCAGATGTTCAGATGTCTACGCAAATTGTGTCCCAAATAGTAAACGTTGATATATGCCACGGTTTTCCAAATTGTTCCAGATTAACATATAGCTCCCATACATAATTTTCCTCCATTTCATACAAATGGCACAACAAAGAACCAAAATCTGTCCGAATGACATGCAATTTTTCATAGATTTCAGAATGGTATTTGTATGGGTTGATTTAAATTGGTTCAAATATCTATGTAGATCACATATTTGATTTCGTATGATATGAACAGCTTATGTATGTACCCAATGATAATTATGAAATTTGAGTGTTCCATAATGTTGGATTTACAAGTTTTCCGACATCTTCGAACTTGATTTTAGTTTGGAACAAATGTTAAGATCTGCAAAGTTTCGATGAAATCGGTTACTCATTTCGAGCAGACATCCAAACTCTATCCGACTCCAAATTTTCTGAGGCGCATTTTTTTGTAGAAAAATGTATAGACCCTCGTTAGCGCTAAGGCTAAGGTATACAAATCGACGTCCGATTTCGTCAAATGTTTTTTTTTTAGCTGACAGAAAAAAATAATGTTTACAAAATGTGAATGACCACACTGGACTAAAAACAGCACAAAATAGTCACACGATGAGGTTGGGAGGCTTATGAATATTAACTCTACGCTTTCGGAATGCAATAATTTGCCGAATTAGCCACCTAGGTGGAAATGAGGCTCATTTGCCTAGATGATTTGTCATGGAAATTCTGGATCATTATTATGCATTTCAACCACCCAATCGGTAAAGGCACCACGACCGGCTTCAGGTCTTCTCTTAACTAAATTCTGCAAGATTTAAACCAATATCTTTAACTAGTTATACACGAACTTCATGCCAATTTCCAACATGCTTCAAAAATTGGATATAATTTATTATTTATATATTTCTTCACTAAGAAAACACCATTCACCATTCTTCAAAAATACTGCCCATTTTTATTTGGCTACTGCTGCTAAACATGGATTGACCTTGAAACTCAACAACACTTAACGGCCGACAACTGACATTTTCTTAAAAATAATCTTCATATGAAAATGAAAAGATATAACAGATGAAGTGGAAAATAATGTAAATGCGAGACACATTTTATACGAAAAAAAAAATTAGCTGAGATTCTTCACACATAGAAAGAAAAGAAAAATAATACCTAGAATACTCAGACAAATAAATTGCTGTCATAAAATGACAACAATAAAATCTAAATTTATTTACTTTTACAAAATAATAAAACAAGAACAACAAAAATAAAAGTGAAGAGAACAAAAATCCCCAAAATGGGATTTAATTTTTTTGCACTAAAGTGAAGAAAGAACACATTTAGCCCCGAAGAATATTTCGCAAATGAACATTTGCATTAATATGTAAAGAATTTGTCAAATACAAAAAAACTTTTTTTATTTAATATTAATTTAAGATATTTAGAAATTTTGTTTTACTGAGTAAATCTACATTTAGCAGCATTATCTCATTTCCACTTAAATCGTTTTGTCAAAACAAGAAAACTCACAACAATTTAATTTAAATTTTCATGCACTTAATTTTTATTTGTTGTATTTTTGTAAAAGACGATGACATTTCTAACCCTGACATTGAAAGCATTCATGTTTTTTAGAGTAATTGCTGCTGTCTGAGAATGTCGCCAGCTTCATTGTCGTCGTCGTTGCCGTCTTCGTCATTGTTATTGTTGTCTGCATGTGCCTACATAGAATGGATGAGTTTGGCGTTGTATCTTTAGAACAAATCTTCTTAAATTTCAATGAGAAAGATAATTTTAATTAAAATAAATGTTTGCAATCTATCAATGAGGCTGTGCCTGCTTATGGAATGGAATTTTGCTAGACAAATCAAATGATGAGTGAAATGACAAGTCTATGGAAATAATCAATGTTTTGTGGGAGGTATGTTAGAGTAATAACGAAATAGAAGATAAAATGTTTTAAAATATGTCATATCGAAATGGCACGTGCCGTTTAAAAACATTTTAGATTTTATGTTTATCATTAGTTTGAAACATGCGAACCTAGTAAGTATTCTTTCAGAGTGGTTATTTTCAACGTGTGCCGCTAGAAGATATAGCCATGAAAGTCGATCATTGTCGCATATTAAAACAAAAGAGGACCTCAGAGGATCTGAATTCCAACTTAAAACTATTTAAATAATACTAATTTATTATATCGTCATCATCATAAATGCAAACGGGCGTAACTACAGAAAAATTCGAAATTGACTTTTTGTTTGATTATTGTTCGTCTAATCAAACTACATATTGACACATGTAGACATCTAACGTCAAAAACAGCGATCTTATTAAAGAAATTCAAACGGACGCAATATCTGGGATGTTTGACATTGAAAATGAGATATATCGGCAAATTTTTTACGGTAGCCCCCATATAGAGTAGCCCAAATTTAAAGCTTTTCTTCATTTTTTAACTAATCAGCTATAACTAGGTATTTTTCTTTCCCACTGGGTGGAAAAGTACCCTATGCCAAGTTCTATCTAAGAAATATTTAAATATGGGAGTTATATCGAAATCTGAACCGATTTTTACGAAACTTCACATGCATCATTCTAGACTCAATTTGGCACGCTATACGAAATTTCGTGCAAATCAAAGGAAATATAGGGTCTTCAATGAACCATTTACACAAAATGTGACGAAAATATGTGTGGGAGCTATGTGTAAATATGAAACGATTTCAACAAAACTTAACACACGTCACTCCGGACTCAATTTGGTACGCTGTACAAATTTTAGTCTCAATCGGATAATTATTATTCCCTTTGTTGTACTACAACTGTGTTGTAGTCACGTCCTTTTGTTTCAGAAAATATCAAGCCTAAAGGACGTAACTGACATAAAACCCTTAAAAATCAAAAAAAAAATATTTCTGTTTTTTTTTTTAATAAATACGACTGTATAGTGCGGCTAAAGTTTAAACAAATTTCCAGCCATGCTCAATTTTTATAGATTTTATAACGTTGTTAGCTTTTTCTGTAAAATTAGTAAAAGTGTAGTTACGTCCGTTTGCATTTATGATGACGATATGATCTATGGTATATGAAGAACGGTCTCTGGACATAATCAATTCAAAAGTCCATACTATATAAAAAAGTATAAAGTTAAATTTTTTCCAAAAAAAAAAAAAAAAAAAATAGTTTTGTATATTTTTCAATGTAATAATAATAAGAAAAAAATATTTTATAAATTTTTTGTTAAAAGCCAGTAAGTGAAGCAGAAGAATACATATACAAATTTAATATCAAAGTAAAGGTCAATTATTCCTATTTTCATATACAGACAACTCATTAGTATTAGTCATTAGCATTATTAATGTTAACCAATCATATTCAAATGTCGTAATACTCGGGTAATAATTGTGGTATACTAAATAGGATTTCTGAAACCAATATTTCTTGTCGTAACAAACTCTTTGAGCTATACAAACTTTTTATAATTTCACAACACAATTTCACAAGTTTATGAAAATTCACGCTTCAAAATGCCACAGAAAATATTTTTAAATTTTCTCTAAAGAAAAATATTTAATTTTTTCTTCTTTAATTTATTTTCTTAAGCATTAATAAATGGTCTTCTCTAAATCTCCGTTTTAGATGTGTCCCTGTGTTGATATCATTGTCCAAATACTCAGTTTTTATTGGTTAAATAAAGCTCATTTAAAGAGAGCAACGAATTCGAAAAAAACACTTTAAATACAAAATAAATACTCGTACACTTATCGCATAGTCGAGTACAGTGAGCAATGCTTATTTAATAGGC
Source organism: Musca vetustissima (assembly GCF_032173495.1). NCBI lineage: Eukaryota > Metazoa > Arthropoda > Insecta > Diptera > Muscidae > Musca > Musca vetustissima. Next base: position 18,314 of record NW_026873761.1, read on the forward strand.
CATACACAATAAGGACACAGACACACAAAACAAAACGAACGAATTAAATACACGTTAGTTGTAGTGTTTACCATCCAGCTATACTAAAATCCTTCGTTCGGATTCATTTGTAATCGACCAATGTATTTTCCAAATGTTTTGTATAAATATTTAAGTTTGGATAGTATTTAAGGATTTTATTTGTTCAGTGACAGCTTGGAATTATTTTTTCTTTTTGGAAAGGTAAGAGAAAGGACAATGGATTTTTTCTTTTCTTTTTTTTGAGAATTTAAAAATGAAATAAGTTTTCTGGGAAAAAGTTCAATGCTTTTTCTTGAAAAGCAAAATGAAAAAATGATATTTAAAAATGTGAGATTCTCTTTTGAAACTTTGTGTTATTTTTGGAACTTGTCTACTATCCTTGTTGGGAATATGATTCCACTATCCTTTTGAGATACATCTGTTTGATATGGGGATTTTTTACATTTGACTGATTTTTTTCTCTTTTACGCATTTCCCAGAATATTGTCTGCTCGAATTTGGTCACCGATGAATGGATGATGGCAATCTGGTTTAGATCTAAATGTTTCCGTTTTTATTCCAGTTAGAATTTTCCTTATGCCATAATCTAACGGTACACATATTTTCCGTTTAAATGTAAAGCATGTTTCCTTAGATTTCCGTTTTCCCTTTTTTCTCGTTGATGGGTTAATACTTCCTTATCATTGATCGTTTTACTGCATAGCCTTGAGGAAGGAGAGAAGGGGAAGGGTGGGTGGTGGTGATTACAACATTGTATGAATTTACCTGAATTCAAAAAGAAAAAAGTTTTTCTTTGTCAAGAAAAAGAAAATGGGAAGCATGTATGTAACTATCGACAAATTTCTTTAGCCAACCAAAAAAAAAAGAAGAACAAAAAGAAAAACACAACAACTTTGCAACAAAACTTCAATCTGTTTGTAGTTTAATATTCAATGAATATTAAGTTTCTTCTGCGTCCTGTTCGAAATATTTGCTTACAAAATTTTTGGGTAAAGGTATGCAGCACAAGGCATTTTTGGCTTCTTTACTTTAGTTGTGTGTTTTGCCGAACACCCATGTTTTGTTCGGCTGGTTGGTTTTCTTCTGACAAACTTGTTGGCCAAAAAGTTAGTTTTCAATGTTCCACAGAGCAGGGACGCACCAAAAGGGATGGGAGCTTCTACTTTAAATATTGATGTAAAATTATTTTTATTTGTTTGGAATATATGGAGAAAATTTTTTCGTTCGATCGAAAAAAGTAAAAGTTAAAAAAAAAAAATAAAATTGAGAAAACACAAAACAAACTTTTCTGTTCAAGCTAAAATGTAAAGAACGAAATGCAACAACATCAATAACAAAATTTAAAAACAATGTTTCATATAATTTTTTTTTTATTTTTTGAGAGAAAATTGTTTGTTGAAGAGCTTGTTAAATTTGTGCACTTCAATAAATAGCAAAATATTGCCAGCAGCTTTGACCAGCGGCTGCAATGAAAACTTGAGACGAGAAATATTGTTTTCAAACAATTTCAATAAAATCAAATAAAATTCAAATTTTATAAATATTGAAATTAAACTGAAGGTATCCCAACCCCATCTGCTGGTCATTCTCGTCTCCTACAGTAAGGACCAAGTCATAAAAAAAACGTAGAAAATATAAACAAAACGCTTACAGTGAAAAAATTAAAAATAAAAATAAATAAAAATAATATAAATAATATTTTTAAACCGGTAAAGAAAGTAGGAAAGTCGGACGAGGCCGACTATATGATACCCTTCACCACTTTGGTTATATTCATCAGATGGAATCCTAACAGCTATCACATTTTTGAAGGACCATTAACATGAAATTAAACATGTCATTCTGTAACCTATATTAAATTTTGGTCAGATATAGAGTTGCTTCTTACAATGGGACAAAATTATGTAAATAAATTTAAAGCAAAATATCGAAATCTAAACCGATTTCATCGAAACTTGTCACATGTAAGGTTACACTTATTTCAGTATGTATTGTGTATTCGGCCACGTTTTGAGTTCTTCATTTACTTATAAATCCAAATTTTGTGCAAATCGAAGGATATATAGACACTTTGGTGGACCATTTATATAAAATCGGACGAAAATATATATGGGAGCTATAACTAAATCTGAACCGATTTTCACAAAATTTTACATATATCGTTCTAGACTTAATTCAGTACCCTATGTCAAATTTCGTGCAAATCGAAGGATATATAGGGACTTTGGTGCACCATTTACATAAAATCGGAGGAAACCATATATGGGAGCTATATCGAAATCGAACCGATTTTCAGGAAACTCAGCACACATCATTCTAGACTTAATATGCCAAATTTCGTGCAAATCGAAAGATATATAAGGACTTTGGTACACCATTTACATAAAATCGGACAAATATATATATATATATATATATGGGAGCTATATCTAAATCTGAACCGAATTTTCCCAATTTCAATAGGGTTCGTCCTTGGGCCAAACAAATGAGCTGTGCCAAATTTCATCCAAATCGGATTATAAATGCGACTTGTACTTTGTTTAAAATTTAACACCAACTGACGGACAGACGGACGGATATGCATAAATCGACTCAGAATGTGATTCTATGCATATTCTCAAAAGGAACCATATGTCTCGTCGTCTCTATCTCGTTTGCTTTTGCATGTTACAAAAATCTGCACAAAGACATAATACCCTGTACCACAGTGTGTTGAAAGTTAAAAAGGAGGTTATATGGGGACTACCCCAAAAAGGGGGCGACTTTTGATAATTTTTGGTGGAATTCGAAATTCGAAAATACCGAAATTTGGGGTGTACCGTTATATGGGAGCTATGCCTAAACGTGGACCGATATAACCAATCTTGGATCTTGACCTGCCTGCAGACAAAAGACAAACCTATGACAAAATTTTAGCATCCTATCTCAATTCCTTCAGAAGATAGGGTGATTGCAACAGACGGACGGACATGGCTGGATCGTCTTAGAATGTTACCCTGATCTAGAATATATATACTTTATAGGGTCGGAAATTAATATGTCGATGAGTTACAAACGGAATGACAAAATTAATATAGCCTCTATACTGTGGACCTTAAAACCATTTTTTTAGTTCTCATTCGCTGATGGACCTTAAAAATATTTTTCAAAAATCTACAGTTGTTGATGGTCATTCAAAAAATATTTTTAAAAAGTTCACGCTAGTAGATTACTTTTAAAACATTCAAAGATAATTTAAAAACCAGAGAGCGGAGCAGTATAGTCGGACGGTGCCGACCATACGATACCCTACACAACTACCACGGAATTCTAACTTTCTGCGGTTGTTTATTCCGAACCTGGACAATATTTCGTGATATTTGCCCCGGCTTACCCAATTAGAGGTCAACAGCACATTTTCCTTAAATTTTTCGAATATTACAAATATTCAGTACAGCCCTCCTAATTACTTATCCAGATTTCCTTCACAGTGGGTTGTGTTGTGATGTTCGCCATATATTCGACTAGAAAACACACAAAAAAATTAAGTTTTCGGTCCACTTCATCCCAAATTTTGAAACTGACCATCACCGAAAACTGTAGACATTGTCCTTGACCATAACTGTAACCTCATGGAACATTTCAAAGCGATCCGCGCTATATTTCCACCTTCTAGTGTGGTAATGGTTTATTAAATAATATCTGAATACGTAAGTACCTGTAAATATTTACGTGTAACTCCCACATCCGAGTACATACGACAACATAATTGGTATCCATTTAAAGGTCAACCACTCCTCTTGGATATATTATCAACTTCTCGGCTCTATATCCCTCAGGAGTAAATATATATGCTGTGGAATACAAATTTTGTCATTTTTCACACAAAAGTCAGGGTCCATTTGTCCCGCTAAATATTGTCCATTCTTTATCAAAACAGGCATACTTGTTCATTGGCCAAATCCCCTTCTCCATGTAAAAATTCGAGATGTTTTGGCAATAATTGCGGCCTCTAGAGCGACCAGAAAAACCGACAAAAAATAAGTATTTGGTCCATTTCATCCCTTAAATATAACCGATCTTTACCAAAAACAATAGGGGTCTTCATTGGCCAGAACCCATCCTACATGCAAATTTTCATGAAGATTGGTCCATAACTGTGGCCTGTATCGTGTTTACAAGTTATAATGGACAGACGGACGGACGGATACACATGTCTAGATCGATCAGCTAGTCGAGATATGACGATCGGTATACTTAAAGGTGGGTCTAGGACCAATATTTCGCGGCGTTACAAACTCTTGGGGCTGCACAAAACTATAATACCCTGACAACATAGTTGTGTAGGGTATAAAATCATCGCATATCGACAGACTTTCAAAACATATATTTTTTTTTGAAAATTTCACGCTTGTTCTGGTCCTTGGGATATCGAAACTAGTTCACAATTGTTGACAGAACTTCAAAATTTTTTTTTTAAAAATATACTCAGTCAATAGAATAGAAAAAGTATTTAAAAAATGTGATTGTGGTGACTCCTAAAAAAGTGTAAAAATATCAAAATTAAATTCTATTACCAACAAAAAATGCTCCGCATATTTTATGCCAATATTTGCTTTTCTACTTGTCGAAGGGCAATCAATGTAAAAGCATTAAGTTAAAGCCCCATAAAGCTAAGCACATGAGAATGTAAAAACATGAAAAAACGCACAAATCAATTCCTCACATATTCACAGGCTTCCAAGACAGCACCAGCAACAGAAACAGCAGCCACCAAAGTCATATATAAGATTCAATTCGGCTAAATCCATAAAAAATCGATTTTAAACAAATGTTCTACGTTTGTAGCTACAAATCTAAACGATTAAAGAAGAACCAATGTAAAGCATGAAACGAGAATGCAGCAGGCAGCAGCTACCCGCTACCAGTTGGGGTTAGTCCAAAGAGTTGGTGGAAATCCTGGAAAATCCTTTAAACATATGTGTAAGAAAAAAAAAAGAAAAAACATACAAAGAGCAACGTGTAAAGCGAGCATTAAAGGGAGAATAAATTGTAGCTTTCAGTTAAAAGGGGGCACAAATTCAATACCCCAAATGATGGCATAGAGAGAAGGAACAGGTCGGTCGCTCGTTCGGTCATGGCTGCAATTGCATTCATCCATTCATGTTATACCACGTTTCTACCTCTGTGTGTGTGTGATGTGTAGTGGAAAATGTTCCGTTTCAGTTTGCTAAATAAATATGTTAAAGGTAACTGGCTAATCTGACGGCATCTTGAGGATAAAGGATGCCATAGATCTTAGCCGTGTGCAAACTACTACCACCTCTTAACCATGGAATAGACGTTGATTATATTTAAAGAGCACTTTTCCCAAAATTGCTTATATATGTATATAATGAAAATTTCAGTTGTTGTTTTTTTCTTCTTGCAATTTTTTGCTTAGCCATGCAATTTTATTGGGGCCCAGTTTCCTTTTGATGGCGGCAACCACAGGGAAAGCCAAGTTGTTAGTTCACATAGTTTTTGACCCAGTTTTCAATAGTTTGGTGCTTTCTTGTAATTGCTTATTTAACTAGCCAGCAAAACATAAATTCTGGCAATTCAAAGGCCACACAATGAAAAAAGGGGGTGGGTGGCATAAGTAAATAGAAAAAGAGCACCAAAAACTAATTGAAGTGCTTAGTCAGAATATGCATAAAATGCATGACGATTTTGAAGACTTTTGTAGATTGAAATGTTTTGTGAAAATTTAAATTTAAATTTTCTATTTTAAATTAAATATTTTAGATTTCGCATAAAATGCCTCAATTCCATTTAGCTACCTATACAAAACACCTCATCCCCCCTCTCTCTCTATATATCTCTATTTACCTGCCTGCCCTTTTCAAAAGTCAATCTTGATATTCATTACATTTTCCAATTTTGTTTTGCCCGACGGCGAATTTTTCTATGTGACAAACAACAGGAAAATCCTCAAAAATACAAAAAAAAACTTTCAATACCTTTGTGTCACCCGCCAACAAAAACGGAAAAATGGAAAAAGGTTACATTTTGCACTCAGAGATAAACACGAATTTGACACTCTTTTGCGTCGTTGCAAGATAATAAGCCAACGGCAACGACAAAAAGGTCATTTTGTGTGTTAACTCTCTGTTTTCATGTCACATTTTTGTGTCCGTGTCAAAGGTACGAGTTGCTGGATAATAAAACCAAGTTAGGAAACCAAAATGGAAAGGTAAAATGAATTAGGAAAGGAAAAAAATAAATTAAATTTAATTTTTTTATACTTTCATCAAATTTTATTATAATTTGATAATTTAAACGCGTTTAGAATGGAATATTATTTTGGAACCTTTAATGACAAAATTAATGTTCCTGGCGTCCTTAACCTTTTTCTTGGTCTGTGCATTCCTACCACGACATTACCGGTTTCACATAAAAAGTCCTATGATTCATTACGATTATACAAGAGCTTCTAAATATATTTCTGGAAAGTTTGAAATTTGTATGCATACACACACTTGAGACGTAGGATCATATGTTGTGTTGTCTACGGTTACTTGTACAGTAATTAACTCGTGGATATTTCAACTATTCCTAGGATATTTGGTACGTTGTGTTTTTGGCCTCCATATTAAATAATATTACTTTACCGATCCATCTTTTACAATGAAATATTACCCATTCAAAGTCTCCGACAATTTTGGATATTTTTAAGAGGCAACTTATAGGGGAGAGTATAACCGGTCAATATCTATCTTCTGGTTCTCGATTTCAACTTTCGTTGAATTTCATTGCAGAACCAACCGAACTAACATTTTTAAGGCATGATGAGCTTTAAAATAAATAATTTTGCACATATAATGACCATTGATATTTTGTATGGCACTTTTTTGGCCGCGTACCTACTATTACAGTTTTCACGGGGACCCACTGATTGGAACTTCAGCCTCCTGTGTCCGGCGTACAAAAAAAGAAAAAAAACTTTGGAGGAATAAGTCTCCTTCCCATCGCATATAAAGTACTATCCAGTGTGATGTGTGAACGACAATGACATAATTGGATCATATCAATGCGGCTTCAGGCCTGACAAATCCACCATTTACCAGATTTTTACTCAGCGCCAAATCCTGGAAAAGACGCACGAAAAACACATCGACACATTGCACCTATTCGTCGACTATAAAGCCGCATTCGACAGCCCTATCCGTTCAGAGGTATTTAAAGACATGTCTGTGTTTGGCATTCGTGTAAAGTTAATACGGCTATGCAGGATAACTTTAAAGGCCAGGTCACCAGTTAAAGTCGGAAATGACCTATCGGAGCCCTTTAATACCGAACGAGGATTCAGACATTTTGTCGTGTGATCTTTTTAACTTCCTGCTGGAAAAGGTAATACGTGAGGCAGGTGAATAGAAATGGTACTATGTACACCAAACAACACATGTTAATCGCCTACGTCGCACTATGTCGCGAGTTCATATAAACAGCCGCAAAAAATAGAAAGAGTTATCGTAAGTTAATGAAATTTGGTGCATGTGCTTTGGTACATTGGGCTAAAGAGCAACTGACAAAAAATTGGATTGATCGGACCAAGATTTGGTATACCTCCCATATAATGGGTCTTGAGAATGTCACCCTTTTTTGGTCTATAAAATCTTTAATATTCCACCAAATTCAATGAAAATTTGCAATTTTTATTTACTTAGGCCTATAAAGAAACTGACCAAAAACAAGATCGGACCAAGATTTGATATACCTCCCATACAAAGGGTCTTGAAAATTTTACTATTTTGGGCTATATAATCTTTAATATTCAACCAAATTCAATGCAAATTGGCAATTTACATTTACTTATGCCTATAAAGCAACGGTCCAAAAACTGGGTAGATCGGACCAAGATTTGATATACCTCCCATACAAAGGGTCTTGAAAAATCCGTATTTTGGACATATAAAATTTTTTATATTTATCTAAATTCCATGAAAATTTTCATGACTTCGTCCAAATTACTTCAAAATTGGGCGAAGACAGTAATAGGTGTAGCAATTTAGTTGTTGGTCCATGCTTCAGGTACCTTTCATACCTTTGAACAAATTAAGAAGGAGTCTGCCAACGCGCAAGACGTTCAGTAGACTCGGATCAACTGTTAAACTTGAGAACTAAAGCTTCTAGGTAGTCAACGATTTTATATACCGCCATAAATAAAACTAATGACATCAGTTTCGAAATCCGGAGAAGTATAGTGTTGGCCAGCAGATTCCTACTATGGTCTAAGTAAGGAGTTTAGAAACAAGGCCACCTCCCGCCAGACCAAACTCACACTCTACAAGACCGTGATACAACAACGAACGATCTATGGCCCGATCTGCGTCGACGGTGAATATCGTCGAATGAACCTTGAGTTTTACCATCTATTCTCGGAAATAGACATTGGCAGACGTATTGAACTGCAGGGACTACGTTGGTTAGGTCATGTTGTGAGAATGAGCCCCAGCACAAAAGGCATATAAAAGTGAGTCTACTGATTGTTCATGCAGAAGGGGAAGGCCACGAATTAGAAGAAAAGATCAAGTGGAAGAGAACATTTTGGGACATGGTCTTTCAAATAGGAAGAGCTGCGGACAAGACCGACGCTCTTCGAAATCTTTTTTTAAGCTCGGCTTATGGAATGAATGTTCTGTCACATGCCAGCTAAGTAAGTATATCAGCAATGTTCAATGTTTGAGCCAAAACGGTTACTCACTTCATCCAGCCAGACAGACAGACATTTAAAAAATCGACTCCAAATTGTCTAAAACTGATTTGGTCCAAACGCACTTGGGGTCCGAAAACATATAATTCGAGGTAAAAATACCTACAATTGACTTAGGGCTGAGTGTTTAAAACAACGTTCTGCACATTGGAGGATCATTACAGCTCTTATAAAATTACATAGCTGCTGATACTTCTCTAGAGACACAATAAATCAGTTGAGCGATAGAAGTGCTCTTATATTCTTGGATTGTAACCTTTAAATAAAAAATTTGTAGATATAAATATAGGCGGATTCCATTTAGATTTTAGGAAAGACATTGTTCGCCATTGAAAAATATCCCACATCAATAGCAGTGGCGATGAAGATGAAAGGGATAAGCCTATCTCTCGGGAAAAATATAGCGAAAAGAATGTATACCCTCAGCCTTACACTTTGCTACGGATATATGTGAAACATGGGGTTTAACATGTTTCTTTGGACAAAATCCGTTTTAAACAATTTGGAGTCCATTTACAAATGTCTGTCCGTCTGTCTGCCAGCCCGACTGGTGCGCACGATCAATCTCGAAGGGAGTAACCGATTTCATCAAAACTTGGCACATCGTAATATTTCCACTACACATAGTTCGAAGATGGGGAAAATCGGACCACTCCTTCTAGTACTATCTCCACAAAACGATCAAAATTGTGCAAAAAATTAATGTCATGCGAACGGACTATCCGATTTAAACCAAACATTGTACAATCTACGATCTATATCAAGACTAGGTTAAGTCCGATGATGGGATTAATCGGTCCACTTTTCTGGTATCTCTTCCACAAAGGGTGAAAGTTGTTAATCCAATGTCCGTTTTGAACCAATCTTTGCACAACCTATTATCGTAACCAAACCTACCCCTGTATTCTGTAATTTTTTAACAACATTCGATATTTTCTATTTTACAACAATTTCAGTTGTTTGTTTTGTTGTTTTTACAATAACAAAAGAAAATTAAACAATATCGAATGTTGTTAAAAGTTACAGAATAGGCCTACTAGATAAAGACCAAGTGGGACCCATCGGTCCACTCCTTTTGTTACCTTTGCACAAGCTATTATATTTATCAAGCCCAGATCCATTCCGATGATGGGAGCTATTGGTCCACTTCTTCTCGTACCAAATAGTCAAAATGCAAATTAAAAATAAAAATATTTATAAACCCAATATCACGCGATTGGAATGGCCGATTTGGACCAAAAATTGCATAACCAATTACCATTACCAAGCTTAGATTAAGTCCAAATATGAGACCCATTGCTTCAGTCCCTTATTACCTCCCCCACAAAAGGTAAATATTTTATAAACTTGTAAATATAATTTAAAGCGAATTGAATATCCGAGTTGATCAACATTAAATCCGAAACCTCTTTGATAAAAAAATATACCTCATATGAAGCAAGCTAAAGGCTCAGGGATATATTTATTGGCAAAACAAACTCTGGAAACGGGAAGTGTGATTTAAAAGAATAATTCTCTAAAGACCACATAAACTTAGATATAGAGTCACTATAGTGCAAAATGCGGGACAAACCTTCAAAATATTGAAAATGGTGTGGGTCTATAGACCACTATGGAAAATTGTCTTTAAGGGGACCCCCCCATTCTCGGGGTCAAAATATTTGTTGATATAATTCGAATCTACACTGATTAAAGAATGTCTCTACAAAATTTCAAGTGAAAATCTCAAGAACTCTTGAAGATATAGCCGATTTATTGTGTCAGCATCAAGTGACGGCTGAAGGCCTTCTCAAACTTTAAACGCGTTTTTCTCTAAACATTTTTTTGCGAATGGCGGGCACGATAACTCAAAAACTAATAATCCAATCAGTTCCGAATTTTGCAACGTTTCTCTGGGAGTGTATATCTCTCGTATGAACTAGGATAAAGCCAATCGGTGAAGATCTTCCTTATTTTTTAACTTGGTTTTTGGTAAAAAATCGGCGATTTTCCAAAAATATTTTTTCAAAGGTCCACCATTTTATTAATTTTAGAGCGAAGTCTATAATCCTAGTTCATACGAGAGCCACACATGTTCTCTTTCTAACACCGTTGGAATTTTCGGATTCCGATGTTCCAGTGAGGAGTTATCATGCCCGCCATCAAAAATAAGGACTTTTCTTTAATTACAAAAAACAACAACAAAACAATAACAAAAAAATTTTGTAAATTATTTTTCTTCTCTTTTAAATCTTCAAATATATATGTGGAAAGTTACAAAACTTAACAAGCATTGGTATTGATTTACCAGCCCATTGAAAATCTTCAAAAATTAAAATCGAGAATGGGTGGGGTTCCCTTAAAGATTTGTTTCCACCTTAAGAACCCACAATGCCAAAATATTCCTATACCGCGTGGAAAATGCCTCTGTATGGACTAGATCGTATCATGTTTTGCAAATGCTTTCATACAACCGCACCACTCCAGTTTTCGGTATTTTGACGATTTTTGACACATTTTCAAACGAATTGGCTTTGTTTAATATTTTGGGTTCTCCACTAAAGATTCTATGCCTTACCGTGGGACAGGAGTTCAACACATAAAACCGTAATCATTACAGTAGAATATTTGTTCAATATAATTCAAATGAGTATATATCTTGCTCTGGGATACAATCTTGGGAGCATCTCTTGTAGGTATTCATATTGGTGTTAGATATTATTCAGTCAGCCCCGTCCGACTTTTGTTATTTTTCCTTAGACCCAACATAACCCATTTTTTTCATCCTGGTTTAATTCCGTTAAAAATTTTAGATTTTTTTTAATTTGTTTGCATAAAAACCTTACCAAAAGACTTACCAAAAATAATTTTCAAAATTAAAATTAAAAATATTTGTTCGTACCTGTAAAAAGAAGAAAGAAAAACAAAACATAAATTATTCAGTGTTAACAGGTAATGCAAAATTAATTAAAATATATTTCAGTTAACTAAGACGAAGAAGAATCATAAAACATGTGCTCCCGAAACTGAAATCAACATGAGCCTATTTAATCCTTTCAAACCCTTTTTCAACTTTACAAATTACTCAACTAACTCATATTTTACCGTAACCAAACCCCAACACCCCATTTGGTCCACCAAACAACCAGCAAAACTTTTGTCTCGCTCCATCGAAGTTCTGATTTATATGCCGAGTTCAAATATGTGCGGAAGTGCAATATCAGCAACATTACTTGCTATTGGCAGCAGCAGGAAGAAAAAAATCTAGCGAAAAATCTCAGCATCTGCTTAAAGTTATTAAATAACAATTTCAATTATAATCCTATCAATAATATTTCTTGCTACAAAGTCCAAATGTAAAAACTCATTGATTATAAATGGAAAAGAGGAAAAAAGTAAAGAAAGATTTGAACATAATCGTAGATATGTAACAAACATACATATGAACAGAAAAAAAGAAACGCAAATAGAAAAAAACTTATTTCTTGCCATGCCTTCATTTAGGCAAAACCTTGGGCGGAACACTATGACTCAATAACTGAAACTTTATATTTCCTCCCATACCCCCAACTCTCACTCGCTCGCTCACAAATGCTGTGGTAGAAAGTTGGCAAATATATAAAGTTTTAACAACATTGTGTGTCATGGGAAGGGACGGGAAATATGCTCCAATACGAATAAAATGCCTGCTAACACAAACGGTGCTATATTTGTTGCGGGCCAGGGTGTGAAAAGGGTCGTCGTCGTCATATGACTATGGCGATGATGATGACGACGACACCGACGACTATGACTACGACGACCGCAAATTAACTGAAGCATAAAAATTTCAATTAAACTTTTTGCCCAACAAATTAATAGATTTATTAAAATCCTTTTCGGTCCAACACAAAAATAACAGACAAACGAACGCACACACACATTCACACACCGACAGATGCCAGGCAACTACCAACCAAAGTCGATAAAGTAACAAATGAATGGTGCATGAAAAACTTTTCCCTTCTAGCTATGCGAATTCAAGTTATTTTTTTATTGGTTTCGAATGAATTCTCTTTTTAAAGTAATTAATGAAGAATTTAAGTTAAATTTAAAATTTTCGAAATGAAAATTTTGGGGTAGGGTTTTATTTGGGAAAATTAGTTTTCAGGGAAATATATTTTTATTGATGATTATGGGCTGTTCGGCATAGTTGTTTTTGCAGTCTATATATGAGGATGTTGTATCATAATGAGATTCGAATCTACACTGATTATATATAATTCGAATCTACACTGATTAAAGAATGTCTCTACAAAATTTCAAGTGAAAATCTCAAGAACTCTTGAAGATATAGCCGATTTATTGTGTCAGCATCAAGTGACGGCTGAAGGACTTCTCAAACTTTAAACGCGTTTTTCTCTAAACATTTTTTTGCGAATGGCGGGCACGATAACTCAAAAACTAATAATCCAATCGGTTCCAAATTTTGAAACGTTTCTCTGGGAGTGTATAGCTCTCGTATGAACTAGGATAAAGCCAATCGGTGAAGATCTTCCTTATTTCTTAACTTGGTTTTTGGTAAAAAATCGGCGATTTTCCAAAAATATTTTTTCAAAGGTCCGCCATTTTGTTAATTTTAGAGCGAAGTCAATAATCCTAGTTCATACGAGAGCCAGACATGTACTCTTTCTAACACCGTTGGAATTTTCGGATTCCGATGTTCCATAGAGGAGTTATCATGCCCGCCATATAAAATAAGGACTTTTCTTTAATTACAAAAAACAACAACAAAACAATAACAAAAATTTTTTGTAAATTATTTTTCTTCTCTTTTAAATCTTCAAATATATATGTGCAAAGAATTTTTAAATAATTTTTTTCTAGACCTACTATAGGCGTAGATTTAATAAACTGAAAAAGCGTTAAGTTCGGCCGGTCCGAACTTTGGATGCCCTCCACCATAGACAGGTACTTGAAATGAAAATATAGGGAAAATACCAAAAAGTGGACTCATACCGACATTTCTACAAACCGATTATGTAATCCATGATACAAATTTAAGAAATTTTTAATGGATAATTATACCATCAGACTTATGGCTAATGAGGGTGTATACACTTTGACACGGTGAAAATGAACCTCATCGAAATATTGGTACTAGACCCCATGTTTCTTTGGATCAAATTTGTTTCAGAAAATTTTGATTTCATCCAAACTTTGCCCATCTTATTAATTTTGGAAAACTTAGTTCAAGTTCGAAGATGGGGAATATCGGTCCACTCCATCTGGTACCTCGCACAGAGGGGCTAAGCCTAAATACGGGTTATAGTTCATTATCGAACCATACGTTCTAATTCTTTATCTCAATATCCTCCGCAGGTGAAATTATTGCAACAGAGTCTTAGAACCAAACCCAAAAAGCGGAACAAATTAGATAGCTATTTTAATATAAAAAAGGGGGTATATGGGGACTACCCCAAAAAGTGGGGCGAATATTAATAATTTTCGGTAGGGAGATTTGTTACCATAAACGACTACAAAATACCAAATTGCAGCAAATTCGGTTGAAAAACGCGCTCAAGAACCCCAAAATACTGAAAATTGGTGGTACCCTTATATGGGGCTATGCGAAAAAAATGGACCCATATTTATAATTTTTTTGTGGAGAGATTTTGGACCTATTTAGAACTCAAAATACTAATAAAATCCCCAAAATACTGAAAATTAGGAGGTACCGTTATATGGGGGCCACCAGAAAAATTGGACTTATATTTATAATTTTTTGTGGAGACATTTAGTACCAAATAAGAACCCAATGTAGCAAATTTCAGCGAATTCGGTTGAAAAACGCGCTCAAGAACCTCAAAATACCAAAAATTGGGCGGTACCCTTATATGGGAGCTATGCCTAAACGTGGACCGATATATCCCATCTTCGAACTTGACCTGCCTGCAGACAAAAGACGACTCTGTGCAAAATTGTGGATTTGGATTTTTTAAACATATTTTTTCTAGACTTAACACTGGCATAGATTAAAAAAAATCTTCTAGACCTGCTATAGGCGTAGATTCTGCAGTCATAATGTTTTATTATTATAATATTAGGAGGATATCCTCACCTCCCCGATAGTCCTTGTCAACAAAAATTTACATTTTTATTATATCATATAAATATGTCTCAACACATATACATTTTATATTGTCATATATGTTGAGATTTATTTGAAACTAATGTATTTGTTATTAAATGCTGATGTATCCATCCCGCAGATAACAAACCAATGTCATATTATGTGTGTGTATTTTTATGAATCTCGGTCACAACCTGTCCTTGTGTCATAAATAACAAAATAATTTTTGCGGTTGCATCATCAACGACTAAAAATATGCGTACATGTGCGTCGAGGTAGGTCTATGTTTTGCGGTCGATCACACGCATAAATTCATATGTAATTGCTTGTATATACAAACACAATATCCATATATATATATATATATATATGTGCTAAATAATATAACTTCAAAAACAATGTTTATCCTTACCGGTCACCAACAACAACAGTAAACGCCACAGAGCTAACAAGCGTGTAATATTTTCATGTATAATAGGGTGGGTGTATATTTTTCTTTAATTTTTGTTTGGATTAGTATGGATTTTTATACCCTTCACCACACTGTGGTACAGGGTATTATGTCTTTTGAGAATATGCAAAGAATCACTTTTTAAGTCGATTTATGCATGTCCGTACGTCTGTCTGTCCATTTTCGCATTTTCGAATTGGATGAAATTTGGCACATCACATTTATTTGGCCCAAGGACGAACCCTATTGAAATTGGGAAAAATCGGTTCAGATTTAGATATAGCTCTCATAAATATTTTTGTCCGATTTTATGTAAATGGTGCACCAAAGTAAATATACATCATTCGATTTCCACGAAATGTGGCACAGCGTAATGAATTAGGTCTAGAGTGATGTGTGTTAAATTTCGTGAAAATCGGTTCAGATTTAGATATAGCTCCCATATATATTTTCGTCCGATTTAAGATAAATAGTGCACCAAAGTATCTATATATCCTTCGATTTGCACGAAATTTGGCGTACTGAATTGAGTCTAGAAAGACACGTGTTAAATTTCGTGAAAATCGGCCCAGATTTAGATATAGCTCCCATATATAGTTTTGTTCGATTTTAGGTAAATAGTGCAACAAGATCCCTTTATTTGCACGAAATTTGCCATAGCGTACTCAATTGTGCCTAGAATGATGGATGCTGAGTTTCAAGAAAATCAGTTCAGATTTAGATATAGCTCCCATATATAGTTTCATCCGATATTATGTAAATTGTGCACCAAAGACTCTATATATCTTTCGATTCGCACGATATTTGGCACATCGTACTGAATTAGGCCTAGAATGACGTGAGCTAAGTTTCGTGAAAATCGGTTCAATTTTAGATATAGCTCCCATATATATTTTCGTCCGATTTTATGTAAATGGTCCAGTTAAGTCCCTATATATCTTACGATTTGCACGAAATTTGGCACAGCGTATTGAATTAGCCTAGAATGATGTGTACTAAGTTTCGTGAAAATCGGTTCAGATGTAGATATAGCTACCATATATATTTTCGTCCGATTTAATGTAAATGGGGCACCAAAGACCCAAAATTAAGCCGATTAGAACAAAATTTACACAACATACAGAAGTTACTATAACCTACCGTGTGTCAAATTTTGTTGGAATCTGTTCGGATTCGGATGGAATCTCTTGGAATTTCGTCCAATTTTAAGTAAAAATGCCCAACGCCCATTAATATTTCCGACCGACTTCGTGTTAATTGAGTTCCAAATATTCAACGATTCGATAGATATTTGCTTTAAATCGATTTACACCATTTTGTCCTATTGTAACAAACTAATGACTTGTTTATGGATTGATCCAAGTTTGTTCAGATTTAGATAAAGGTCACTTATTTTAGATAATCCAATTTTGTGTTAATGATCTTTAAAAAATGCGACGTCTGTTCCGTCGCATATAGTCGGCCCCGTCCGACTTAACTACTTTCCTTACTGGTTTAATATGTATTTTTGGAACCCACTAATGTTTTGTTAGACCTACTATATGCGTAGATTTTTTTTTAAATAATATTTTTTCTAGACTTGTTATAGGCGTACATTTGAATAAAATTGTTGCTAGATCGTAGGAGCAGATTTTTTAAATAATATCTATAACTACTACAGACCTAGGTCTAGTACAGGCGTAGATTTTTTTTTCAACAATATGTTTTCTAGGTCTAATACAGGCTTAGATTTTTAAAAGAATATTTTTCTAGTACTAATACAGGTGTAGATTTTGTGAAGAATATTTTTCGAAGTCTAATACAGGCGTAGATTTTTTAAAGAATATGTTTCGAATGCATTCCACTTTATTATCCTAAAAATATACATTTAGTTTGTAGCTATTTTTAACAAAATGTGTGCATGTGTGTTTGGGGTATATATTTATTTTGTTTTTATTCATAAAATTAACATAATATTTTCATGTTTTCATTTGTATTGGTTTACCCCGACAAAGAAAAAAACAACACAACAAAATAAATGTTTACTCTATGTGCGTATGTGTGTGTGTGTGATGTATGCGTGTATCCTCTTCCGTTTTCATATTTTTGCCATCATCTTGTTTTGGTTGAACCGCAAAACCAGTGTTACACACTTAGTGAACAGGGTGTATAATAATACACCAATATTTTGTTTCTGTTTTAAGTTATTCTACCAAAAATGTCATAAAATTAAAATACGTGTGTGTGTGCGTGAAACCTCATACCTTAATGCGTGTATGTGTGTGTGCGTATTTATGTACGCCTAAGTTCAAATCCACCAAAAGATCACATACTTCTTGTGATATTTGGTGACACATTAAATTTTATGATGTGATATAATAATATTATATCATTGTGTATAAATATGGCTGTGTGGGTGTGTGTGTGTTGTATATGAGTAAGCATGTGTTAGAATGTATGTCAAATAGCACACAAGGTTTTATTGTTTAATGTGATTTTTATTATTATCTCTACTCTGTGAAAAATGCGATAATATTGTGATGAGCCATAGGTATTTATATTTTTGTCGAACTTTTTTTTCTACTTCCTGCTCCCTGAAACTCATTAAGAACTTTGGCAATAAGAATTTTTTATAGCTATATTATGGCGAAGTAAATAAAATCATTAAATATTTTTCATATTTTTTTTTTCTGGTGCATGATGATTATGGTTGGGAGGATAAGCGGATGCAGGTTTTATGTGTTTTATTTGTTTATTTCGGTAGTTTGGATCTGATGAATGAGGTGTGTTGAATATGGTATCGAGGTTCTTTTGGTATGTTAAGTGAAAAAAATAATTAATTTAAATTCATCTAGTTCTGTAGAAAAATTAAATATTTTGTTTGGAAATATGGAATTTTAAACCGTGATAAAAACAATAGTAATAATGTTATAAAAAATAAAATTTTGAAAAATTCATAAAACATTTATATATCGATATCATATAGGCGCTAGTCTTAAATGCGGGCTGATATAGTCATTCTGGAACTTGACCTTCTAGTTTTTTTTATCTCGATTTCCTCCAAAGAAAGAATGATTACAACAGATGGATAAATGGCATAAACGGACAATCTCGAGTACGGGTATTTAGAGGCAAAACGGGTATTTAGAGGCAACCCAAAAACCCGGAACAAATCAGTTAATTATTTTAATATAAAAAAGGGAGTTATATGGGGACTACCCCTAAAAGGAGTAGGGGTAGGAGGATATTAATAATTTTTGGTAGGGAGATTTGTTACCATATACGACTACAAAAGCGAATTCGGTTGAAACCCGCGCTCAAGAACCCCAAAATACCGAAAATTGGAGGGTACCCTTAGACAGGGGCTACCCGAAAAAATAGACCTATATTCAGTCAACTCAGTCGAAAAATACGCTCAAAAAATTGGATACCCAATAGGAACCCAATGTACCAAATTTCACCGAATTCGGTTGAAAAACGGACTCAATAACCCCCAAATACCGAAAATTTGTGGGTTCCCTTATATGGGAGCTATGCCTAAACGTGGACCGATATAGCCCATTTTCGAACTTGACAAAAGTTGCCTGCAGACAAAAGACGACTCTATGCAAAATTTGGCAATATATTTCAATTCGGTTAGAGTGATTACAACAGACAGACGGACATTGCTATATCGTCATAGAATTTTACGCTGATCAAAAATATATATACTTTATAGGGTCGAAAATTATTATTTCGATGAATTACAAACGGAAATTAATATACCTCCATACTATGGAGAATATTTTTCAATTTGAAAATCTAAAAAAAAAATATTTTAAAGATCTATAGTCGTGTGAGGGCTTGGAGAAATTAATCTTTAAAAAAATCTACGGCTATATTAAAGTTAGGAATTATAATTCTGTAAAAAATCGGAGTCTTAGAAACGACGCCCATACAAAGTCTACTCTTGATAAAATATACAGTTATAGTAGACTCAAATAATATTATTTGAAAAATCCACTGCTACAGTAGACCTAAAACATATTCCTTATAAATTTACGCCTTTAATAAACCAAAAAAATATTTTAAAATCTGGCATAAAAGAAATATAATTAAAAAAATGGGATTCGACAAAAAATTCTTTTAAAAATCTACGTCTCTATTTGTCCTCCAAAAAATATTCTTTTAAAAATCTACGCCTCTATTTGTCCTCCAAAAATATTCTTTTAATTAAAAATCTACGCCTCTATTTGTCCTCCAAAAATATTCTTTTAAAAATCTACGCCTCTATTTGTCCTCCAAAAATATTCTTTTAAAAATCTACGCCTCTATTTGTCCTCCAAAAATATTCTTTTAAAAATCTACGCCTCTATTGGTCCTCCAAAAAATAAGCTTTTAAAAATCTACGCCTCTATTTTTTGCTCCAAAAATATTCTTTTAATTAAAAATCTACGCCTCTATTTGTCCTCCAAAAAATACGCTTTTAAAAATCTACGCCTCTATTTATCCTCCAAAACATATGCTTTTAAAAATATACGCCTCTATTTATCCTCCAAAAAATATGCTTTTAAAAATCTACGCCTTATTTGTCCTCCAAAAAATATGCTTTTAAAAATCTACGACTCTATTTGGCCTCCAAAGATATTCTTTTAAAAATCTACGCCTACATTTGGCCTCCAAAAATATTCTAAAAAACATTTTCATGATAATTAAAATATGTATTAATCTTCTATAACGATTTTCCGCATTTTTATAACTCTAGAACTCATGTTTTGTTCTGCAAATTTTCCAACAGTCAATCTTCCAATCCGATCTTCTGTTTCATTTATTGTGTTTTACAAAAAAAAAAAAAGCAAAAAACCGAAAAATCATCCTCTCAAAATAAAAATAAATTCTCTCCAAACCCCAAGTTAACATTAATGTAAATAGTTCCCCAGTGAACACAATGATGATATAAAATAAATAAATATATTTACATAAGCGCATGTTTATTACAACGAATATCTCATTACCATATATCGGGTAGAAACCGCAAGGATCACCACCAACCAACAACAATTTATATCCTATCCAAAATAATCACAGCAAATGAAAGGCTTATACAAAAACAAATAACTGGAGGGCCATAATTCAAACCACACACTCACATACAACAGTACCAACGAACACGCACACACACCCATACACCACAAATAACAACATATATAATTACAGTTACATTGGCCCTTGTCCAGACAACACATAACGATAATTTTCAAATTTATAGCCATGAGACATGACGATGGTCTCAGGACACAATACAAAAAGTGGGTATGTCTATTTAACTTTGATTCAGTTGGGTGTGAGTGTGTGTGTGTGTGTTTGTTCGTCTGTGCATATAGTTAATCATAGTTATTTAGGGGAAAAGGACAATTGGGAAACTTGTTGTTATGTATGTAGACACCACTGCCTCTCATTGAATATCGGAAGGGTATCCTTTTCACTTTGTCCATATTAGTCATATAATTGACATTGTTCAGGTGCTATTACTAATGGAAGTTATTTAACATGGAATATATAAAAAAGGGGTCTGGACTCTACACACACACACAAACATTGCTGTCTCTTATGTTTTCATATGTTTGTTTTGTTGTTGTTTTTACTGCCTTTTTGTTGTATGTTAACTATGGACACAATGTGTAACAGGCTGTTTGATTGGTGGGTCATTAGTTTTGTACATTTAAATAATAGTGTTAAAAGAAGCAAATTATAGTTTTGTGATTTCAAACAACAACAAGACAACAGCAACAACAACAAAAACACGAACAGCTAAAACAAACTGGTAACCAGGCTAATTATAGTTGATTTACAAAAATTACCTTAGTTTAACCTAAAATGGTTGGCAGGACGGCTGTCTGGCTCAATATAATTTTTTTTTCAAATGTCATTTGAAAATAAATGAAAATTTATTCGGATATGGGAAATATCCTTTTGGTTGTTTGGACAATTTATTGTCAACAGAAATTAACATAATGTCGTCGTTGTTGTTGTTTTTGTTATAATGGTGGGGGTCACAGCAATTTAGCGGTGTGCTAATGTGATAAATTGTGGTTGACATAGGTGGTACCGGAGGCCATATTACAAATTAGTTAGTGACAAAAGGGTTGGGTGGATATCAAATGAGTTTGAATGGGACCAATTAGTCGGTATGAAAATACCGAAAGTGGTAATAGTTCTTTAAAGTATATAATATACGATCATATTTTAAAAATAATATTTTTTAGAGGCCTATAGAAGATTTTTAAAAGAATATTTTTTCGAGGCCTACCAAAGGCGTAGATTTTTAAAAGAATATTTTTTCGAGGCCTACCAAAGGCGTAGATTTTTAAAAGAATATTTTTTCGAGGCCTACCAAAGGCGTAGATTTTTAAAAGAATATTTTTTCGAGGCCTACCAAAGGCGTAGATTTTTAAAAGAATATTTTTTTCGAGGCCTACCAAAGGCGTAGATTTTTAAAAGAGATTTTTTAAGAAGGCGTAGATTTTTAAAAGAATATTTTTTCGAGGCCTACCAACGGCGTAGATTTTTAAAAGAATATTTTTTCGAGGCCTACCAACGGCGTAGATTTTTAAAAGAATATTTTTTCGAGGCCTACCAACGGCGTAGATTTTTAAAAGAATATTTTTTCGAGGCCAACCAACGGTGTAGATTTTTAAAAGAAGATTGTTTCGAGGCCTACCAAAGGCGTAGATTTTTTTGTTTTATATTTCACATTTTATGTTTTTTTTTTATTTTTCATAATTAATGTTTTATATTAATTTATAACATTTTTAGTTTTTAATTAATTTTAACATTATTAATTATATAAATTCCTCTGCAAATATCGCACCCAAATAAAGATTCCCATCATTGAGATTACTTCCTAGATTACCATAGGTGTCATGAAAGTCCTCATATTTCAAGTTCCATTTATGTCTCAACTATTATGCCCATAGTATCCACACAGCGGAAGAAAAATGTTTCGCAATTCGAGAAGTTTAATTATATAACACTTTTCACTTTTTGTTTATAAATAAAAACTACCACACCACAACAACACCAATATTACCTACATATCTCAAGTCACGTTTAATGGTTATATGGCAATCTAAGCCATGCGAATCAGTAATTAATTCCTTCCTTTTTCTACTAATTATGTATTTTGAAATGAAATGGCACACCAAGGCCTTACCATATCCGTCACTTTCAAGTATTTGGCACACTTCACTTTTTGTGTTTGTTTGTTTATTGTTTGGTGGCGAACAAATAACAACCGCCACATATTAGCAATTTGATACACTTTTAATGCAATTAACTTTATGGTTTTTTGTTTTCTGTTTGCCAAGAGAAAAAAGGTACACTTTTTGTAAGCCAAGCAGCCAAGTAGAAGAAGAAAAAAACTGAATTACATTGCCATATTTTTTTGTGTTTGGTTCGAGCTAAGGAAATATGCTGGATTGCAATGGTTTAGTTAAATACACTATTACCTAAGTTAGCCTTGTTTCATCATTAGTGAGTGAGCGATGACGACGCCTTTAGTTGTTGCTGCCAGTCACACTCATGCCACGCGTCGTTGCTAGTTTTTTTTGTTTGTTTTTCCAGTTGCTCTCTCGCATATCATCATCTCTCTCATCTTTAATGCCACAAGCCAGCCCAGTTTTACCAGTAATGTTTAACTTACATAACACCCGGTCGCTCGGTCGTCTCTGTTTACTGATGACAAAACAGCAGTAACAACAAAAAATGTGCATTATCTGCCAAATGCATTGAAATGTAGTACCATGTCGATCTGAAGTACCCATCACCCACACCCCTTTCTTCATATTCCTCACAGTTATGCTGCAAATGTCATTTGTGGGTTGTGTTGTGTTGGTCAACAAAGTTGCAGTCGTCGGAGTAGTTATTATAAAATACTACTCCCCGGTACTGGGTCT
This sequence comes from Musca vetustissima, assembly GCF_032173495.1. Lineage (NCBI taxonomy): Eukaryota > Metazoa > Arthropoda > Insecta > Diptera > Muscidae > Musca > Musca vetustissima. The sequence continues at coordinate 41,524 of NW_026873761.1, forward strand.
GCCAGAGTATAAACACACATACGAGTAGTATACATTACAAAGCAGCTATGAAGTATTTTGCGGTTATTTTGTTTTAGTTTTGTCTCTTTTAGATTTGTTTTACTTTCACCACACGCCAAGAGTGGCGGCGTTAACACCGTCTTTTTAAATCAAAAGCAAAAAGTAAATATTTGAGCAAGAGCAGAGGCATTGCAGGCACAGCTTTGGTGCTGGGCAGAGGAAAATTTGAGAGGTAAGATTTACAATGCACTTCATACACTGTGAAAAATTGGATGCAATTTTTAAAATTGAATATGTATATAAAAATGCTTAGATGTCTATATTCTGAAATAATTCACCGTATCTGGAGCAGAATCGAACACAACAATAGATAACAATGTTATTACAAACACATTACTATATACATTACAAAGTAATGTCAAATACTTTATGAAGTAATAAGAATTGCCTCATAATGTAATGACAAATATGTGCTCTGAAGTAAATTAGATAGGCTTGACTATGTAAGTGAAAATATGGTGGACACACATTATACAGATTATAATCAAACTGCTGCCGCTGATTGGAGTTAATGTGTAAGGTTCCTTGGAAAAATATTTTTTTAAAAAGCCACACTTATTGGTGTAAGGGTCCTTGCCTGGGAAATATATTCTTAAAAAATACACGCTTATATGTATAAGAGTCCTTGGAAGATAGTCTTTAAAAATCTAAGCTTATTAGTGAAATAATTTTAAAAATCATGTTTCTTGGTGTAATGGTCCTTCGAAAAATGTTCTATACGCTTATTCACGCTTATTGGAGTAAGGATAGTTGAAAAATTATTTTTTTTTAAATCCTTGGAAAATCTTTATAATATATCAACGCTTTTGGATCAAGGGTCCTTGGAAAAGTATTCCTTAAAATTTCAGGTTTATTAGTCTCATGGTAGTTGAAAAAATATTATTTAAAAAATCCACGCCTGATGTTGCAATGGTCCTTGAAAAAATAATCTTTAAAAAATCCACATCTATTGTTGTGATGTACCTTGTATCATCTTCTGCACTATACCTGAGATTTCTCAGGACCACAGGGTGGGGTTTGCCGTCGTATTGGGTATTCATACTGTATCGATTTCATGCAGAAGTGTTTGTATTCCCATGACTACTATATTTGATGTTTTTGTTATCTCGAAGATCTATCTTATACCATTGGACCCCCCCTGTAGATCATTCATAGCCTTTGTGAAATGGCTGAGCATAAGATTTCTAGCAAATACATTGCGATTAGGTAACTATTCTGTGAAAAGGGTCAACCTAAGTTCTCAAGCCACTCGTTAATCACTTTGTCATTTCGTTAGAAATTATTCGTCGTAGATTTCATGAAAAAAATATATATTTGGGATCGAATTAAATGCTATGTAGCTTTACACTTGTTTTGACCTAGTCTTTATTAATACCAGTGTAGTTATATGGCTTATTTTTTGTCCATGAATCTCATATTCTGTGGATTTATAAATTCCGAAGATCATACGATTTTAATTTGACCATAGTCCTGTTTTGCCCACGAAACCAATGTTGAGGAATGTTTCCAGAGCCTTCACTACACACGACAGAAGTGAAACGGATTTGTACTACTTATCTATGCTGGCCCTAATGTCTAGATTTGATATCGGGAGTACACGTCACTTTTGCAAGAAGGATGAGTATTTCGATCTAAAGAGTCTTTGTTAAGTTACTCCAATCTTGCAACATTCAGAATTTTAATCTTCTAGACTTCTGGAAGGATGAGAGTTTTCCGTTTGGTTCAGCATTACCATAGATATTTCGTAGATCCCATTTTTGAATGGAATCTACGGACCTGATTTCATTGTGGTCAAGTAAGGGGCAGAGAGATTTTTTTATATAACTTGATGATCTGCTAGAGGCGACAATTTGGGAGAGGTGATCTGATCCATGGTTAATCGATAGCCTTCCCATCATTTTTGGCCGGTCAAGATGCTCTGGTTTTAACCAATGTTTGAGAGTTCAGATTGCCATGGTGCACAATAGACAAAAAAAAAATAAAAATAGCAGTGTACCAATCAGAACTAACTCAGAACGCACGCTCCTGAAGCGCAGCCAGTTTTGTCGACCAAACAACTCGATGTGCTGCCTTCTCGAATACCTTTCGTTGTTATACCCTTCACCACACTGTGGTACAGGGTACTATGTCTTTGTGCATATGTTTGTAACTGGCAAAAATAATCGAGATAGACCCATGGTTCCTTTTGAGAATATGCATAGAATCACGTTCTAAGTCGATTTATGTATATCCGTCCGTCCGTCCGTCGGTCCATGTTAAATTGTAAACAAAGTACAGGACGCATTCATGATCCGATTTGGATGAAACTCATTTGCTATCGGTTCAGATTTAGATATAGTTCCCCTATATATTTTCGTCCGATTTAAGGTAAATGGTGCACCAAAGTCCCTATATATCCTTCGATTTGCACGAAATTTGCCATAGCGTTTTGAATTAAGTTTAGAATGATGTGTGCAAAGTTTCGTAAAAATGGGTTCAGATTTGGATATAGCTCCCATATATATTTTCGTCCGATTTAAGGTAAATGGTGCACCAAAGTCCCTATATATCCTTCGATTTGCACGAAATTTGGCATAGCGTTTTGAATTAAGTCTAGAATGATGTGTGCAAAGTTTCGTGAAAATCGGTTCAGATTTATACATATATATATATATTCATCCGATTTTAGGTAATTGGTGCACCAAAGTCTCTGAAAATCATTCGATTTGCACGAAATTATTCATAGCGTACTGAATTAAGTTTAAAGTGATGTGTGCTGAGTTTCGTGAAAATCGGTTCAGATTTAGATGTAGCTCCCATATATAGTTTCGTTAGATTTTATGTGATTGGTGCACCAAGTCTCTATTTATCTTTCGACTTGCACGAGTTTTGGTATAGAGTACTGAATTAAGCCTTGAATGATGTTGCTAGCTAGACCGATTAACACAACGTACTGAAGTAATATAAACTAGTCTCTGGCAAATTTCCCTGAAATCGCTTCAGATATAGATATATAACAAACTCGCGACGTCTGTTAGGATACATATGTAGAATATGCCCAAAGTGATGAAGGGTATCATATAGTCGGCTCAGTCCGACTTTACTATTTTCTTTACTGGTTTTTGGCTCGTCTTCGAAGACCCGCACGGTTGATTGCTGCTTAGGGTTTATACTCGTTTCGAAGATTATCACAAGTAATGGAATGATCTATACCAAAAGGGTAGGGCTATTTTGGATAGTGAAATCATTGTTAGTGCAAAGATGTGGGTGTACCGTTACACTCAAACATGGTACAATATTAATAATTTTTTGTAAATGGATGTGCTATACAATGGCAAGTTAAAATTAAAAATTACAGCCAATTTTACTGAAAAACATGTCCAAAATCCCAAAAATAAAACGTGCCCAAAATACGGAATATTTAGGGGGTACCGTTATAAGGAGGTTTCAACAAAACGTGGACCGATATATCAGATTTGCAATACCAAGCATCTTAGGAGCACTACAAGGGCAGTTCGGAATGTTTTTAGCTTATCACAAAATGTGCGGTGTAAACTGAAAAAAGTTAAGTGTTTCTCAAACTTCCATCTTTGTTATGAACACATGTTAACTTTTGTTTCAGGCGTTCAAAAAAGACGAATCCGCAATTTGTTACAATGGAAAATGGAAATGCGTGCTTTCATTGTAAAAAAAGTGCAACTTCGATTAACACCAAAGTAAAGACGACCGAATTATGATGAAAGAAATGCCAACGATTTGCCTATCTATATTTCATATATCCATCCGCTCTATATAGAATTTTATTGATATCAGATAAAAGGACGAGGGTCCCTTTTTCTTACACAGGAAACATTTCCGGGTCATGTCTTTACGGACCGAACACATACTCTTTAATGTGTAAATTTTGTAATATTTCACACAAAATTCATAGTGTATTCGAACCGCTAAATATTAATTAAACATTTCCAAAAGAATGAATAGACCTCCAACCTCATGAAAAATTTCGTGATATCGGATCATAAATGTGGCCGTTAGAGCATCTAAGTGTGTCTTCTATGCAGCCAAATTTTCGTCTAAATTGCCCATACGGACTCATAGCTAGTCGAGATATAACCATTTGTGTATTATATGACGGGTTTTTGTGGCGATGCAAGCTCTTGGGTCCACACAAACTTTAATTTTTTTATTCAAAACTAAGGATGTAGTTTTCACTAAATTTGTTTTCTGATATTTCAATCATTATTTGGAATAATTATTCATTAAAAATATATGTTTATACGTTATTCGATATATCGGAAACCGAAAAGTATCACCCCATAAGAAGTAGTTCACAAGTGGCCATCAGCGAGAAAATCGGTTTCAATTTTCGGCAATTTAAGATTTTGGATAGTTTTTTTCTTTTGAATAATTATTTATTGAAAATTTATTTCAATAACTTCCTTCGGTATATCGTAAATCTATACCCACAGGACCACTCACAAATGGCCATCAAGAAAATCGGTTTCAATTTTCGGCAATTTAAGCTTAAATTGCACACCCACCCCAAAATTTCGGTGGGCATTGTTTGTCTTGAAATTCCCCAAATCAAACAGAAGAAAAAACAACAACAACAAAAATTGCTTTATGTTCAGTCAACCAGCAGAGCATACACAGTTAGTAACCAACATCACAGTGCACCGCATTGCACTGAAATATGTGTTGCACTCGCTGGCTGGCTGGTTGCCTGCCTGACTGGCTAGCTGGTTGCCTGCCTGGCTAGCTGGCTGCCTTGCTGCAGAAAGCAACAAAAACTAAACAAAGGCATTCGACAAGGAAGTCCAAAAAAGTTAAGCAAAATGAAAATGAAAAAAAAAACGCAACACACACACGCCAAAACAAATGGCCACCAACATGGTAACAACAGCGAAAAGACGTAAAACTGAAAACGTGCTCAAACGCTTCCAACCATATTTTCTGTGTGAGAAAGATATGCATGCGGCCCGGGACGACGGCGTGGTGGTGGTAACAACCGAATGGTACAAAAGTGTGGTAATTGTGGCAACAACTTTGCAACATTTGGCTTAAAAATGCAAGTTGCAATCATTTGTGTTTTTTGCCTTTTCTCTTTTCAGTTTTTGATTTCTGTTGCCTAAATACCCCATACCAATTTGGTTGGGGGGAGGGGGTGGCATATAGAGACTCTTAAAGAATTCAGCTCACATTAAAGACATACAATCGTGGCAATTGTTTTGGCGAATGCCACAAAAAAACAAGAATACAAACAACTTCTCGTCATAGTTTTATGACTCTGGCTATGAGGATGATGATGATTCAATTAGCCATGGTTAAATGAAGTAATTTATTGAGTTGGCGAATGTCAACGAGAACGAGCCAAGTCATCGAAAGAACCAACCAAGCGACTTAACAACCAATGACGATTGTCATACTTGAGTGAAATTGCAATAGACCCACTGCAGAGACCAAGTAAATTAGTTACCTCCAAACAACTGGTCGTTTGGTGTACGAATGGTCGCTTGATGGATGAGTGGATGGATGGATGGCCTCTTTAGCCAGAATGCCAGTAACATTGCAAATTTACTTCAGTCCTTTCTTTGGAATTCTGAGGAAATCTCCATTGAATTCAATTTATAAAAAAATATGATAATCACTTTGCCAAAGAAAACTATAGAAAAAGACAGACTGACCGACCATCCGACCAACAACATGTTGAATGAACAGCAGCAATTTTTTGACTATCCACAATCATTCAGATTTCCTTTCTTTTTTTTTTGGTTCACCATTCGTTAAACACTGAAGACCCCGTCTGTCTTTCTCTTTTATATACATTCGTCGAGGAGTACATAAAAAGGCTCAGTTCAAGAGCTGGCTCTACTCTGCTCAATAAGCGCAGCACTTCACTTTTCAAGCAACGAACCCAACCAAACAGTCAGGCAACGAAAAAAAACCCTACAGCTGGCCACCGTACCGCACCGCCATTGCTGAAGCTGGATGAATGAATGAATGATTGGTTGTTTGGCGCCTTTGACTAAAAGTAATCGTGGCACCAGTCGCTGACGATGATGATGACGACAACGACGAGAATGATATTGACTGAATGCAAATGCCACTCAAAAGCAATTGCATTCAATGGCTTTTCAATATGGAACCATCCGAAAAGAATTCTCTATAGATAACGATTTTGGTTTTATTCAATTTTTTCGTTTCGTTATTGTACTTCCTCTATTCCAAGTTCACAAAAAACAGGGAACGGGGGAAATAAAACTAAAAAAACTCGCACACACACACAGAATTGATAGAAACACTTTGAAACGTGCTTAACGGCTACATTTTCTAATGGAATTGCATGTTCTGCATATAATGGCTTTGTCAGTGGCATCCCGGGCCAGGGAATTTTCTGTAGAGAGCCACCATTACAACAGTAAAGCGGGGAAAAAATCATCGTAGAATTGATGAACGCATCACAAAAGCATTTGAAGGCAAAACTTGACATAGAGAGTTACCAATATCGGAAAAAAATGAAAAAAAGTACTTGAGAATGTGACAAAAAACCTCCTACAAAAATTCGATTAACATTAAAGTGAAGACGAAAGACATCTGTCCCCGTGGCGGCATGGCGTAGGGAAGGTTATATCCTCAACATACCATGGGTAAATTAGAGAAGAATAGAATGTCGAAAACCTTGACTGTAAAATATGCAGAGAAGGAAGAGACGGGTGATTGGAGAGGCTAATATTATTTTGATTAGATAAGAAAGACAGAATGGCCAAAAATGTAAATGAAATTAACTTTTGAATTAAATTACGGTTATATGTGGGCTGGCTATCCCATAAAGTGGACCAACATTTAGCATATATATCCTCTGGCACTAAGTTTTGGAATTTTTTAAACAATGTTTGTAAAGAGACAACACAGGATTTGCTTTTTTGAGAATATTTTTTAAGGACCAACACAAGAATGGATTTTTAAAGACATAAAAACTAGTTTTTAACAAATCTATCAAAACAAAAAGACCCTCAAAATTTCGGTATTTTCGAGACAAAAAACTATCAATATTAACATAGATAAGGGGTTTACTTAACTTTTAAAATCTGATTTGACGACAGTAATCATTGTCGACAGCTTAAACAATTTTATTGACTAATTAAAAAAAAAAATATATGATCCATTATTTTGCATTTCTTCTCGTTTCGTGCAGAATCGTAATCAGCGTGCCTGAAACCCTTCTCTAATTATGACGAAAAAAAAATTTGCGTTCACGGTTCCTGGAGCATGAAAACATCTTTACAGAAATTATGAATTTGGGTCAATGTCTTTATATAGCTCCCCGTATAAAGGTCCCGATTATTTTTAATATTTTTATAACTTTAGTCCTATGACTAATTAAGGAATATACACTTTGCTACGGCAAAAATGTGCCTCATCGAAATTTAGATTTTGGACCTCATGTTACTTTGGACCAAATCCGTTTCAGACAATTTGGAGTCAGTTTACAAATGTCCGTGTGTCAGATCAGTTAGTGCGCACAATAAATTCCGAAGGAAGTAACCAATTTCATTCAAACTTAGTTTAAGTTCGAAGATGGGGAATATCAGGTATATGGTACCTCCCCCACTAAATGGACAAATTGTGAAAATAATAATTTTATAGTATAGATACATAGATATTAACATAGATAAGGGGTTTACTTAATTTTTTAAATCTGATTTGACGACAGTAATCAGTGTCGACAGCTTAAACAATTTTATTGACTAATTTAAAAAAAAAAAAATTATGATCCATTCTTTCGCATTTCTTCTCGTTTCTTGCAGAATCGTAATCAGTGTGCCTGAAACCCTTCTCTAATTATGACGAAAAAAAGATTTTAGTGGCATTTTCCATCGGCATTGCCTGTAATTGGCGTTCACGGTTCCTTGAGCATGAAAAGATCTTTGCAGAAATTATGAATATGGGTCAATGTCTTTATATAGCTCCCCGTATAAAGGTCCCGCTTATTTTTAATAGCACTTTGCTACGGCAAAAATGTGTGTCATCGAAATTTAGATTTTGGACCTCATGTTACTTTGGACTTTGGACAATTTGGAGTCGGTTTACAAATGTCCGTCTGTCAGGCCAGTTAGTGCGCACGATAACTCCCAAAGGAAGTAACCGATTTCATTCATTTCGTGTTTTAATGGACTTAGGTCTTTTTTTAATTCAATAATTTTGATTTTTTACATGTTAATATTATCTAAAAGAGTAAAGATTGTTTTGGAATAATAATTCATTCAAAAAATGAGAAAAACATATAAAAACGTCGCTATTTAGGCAGGTCGAATATTGGGGATAACTTTATATGGGCGATACCCTAAAAAGTGGACCAATATTGATAAGTTTTTGTTGGAAGGTGAGCTTCCCCATAAGTACCTAAAATACCAAATTACAATCAATTAGCTAGCGCCAACAATAACAAATGAGATAACTCTATTTTTATTATTTTAGATCGATGTATTTTGCCTCTTTATACATAAATGTATCAAAATTTCAATTTCTCGAAAATTGGAGTTGTTGCCTTTATAAGTTAAGCCAGCGATATATTCTACAGAACAGAACTTACGCCTGCGTCTATTTGCGAAACTTCCATATAAAGACCACAGCAAGTCGAAATATTTGGCAATATAAGAGAGTCTTGGAAAATACAAATACTTTTTATGTAAAGATCCAGCTTTGATATATTGTCATCTAACATACCGACTAAACTTCGATATGCCCACGACCGTAAAAATGCCAAAAAAAAATGTATCAGAAGCATTTTGTTTTGTCATGTGCATTTTTAAACAACTGATTGGCATAAAGTCGATTTAAGTTGGAAACGTATTGCCACAAAATCGCCAGCGTAAACTTTAAACGGACCCCCCATTCTCGGTGTCAAAATTTGTTTTTTGAATTAATTCGAATTCTACTCTAATTCTAGAATGTCCCTACAAAATTTCAAGGGAAAATCTCAAGAACTCTTGAAGATATAGCCGATTTATTGTGTAAGCATCAAGTGACGGCAAGAGCGATTCTCAAACTTAGGATAAAGCCAATCGGTGAAGATCTTCCTTATTTTTTAACTTAGTTTGTAGTCAAAAATTGGCGATTTTCCAATATTTTTTTCAAAGTTCCGCCATGTTGTTAATTGTTGTGCGAAGTCAATAATCCTAGTTCATACGAGAGCCAGACATGTACTCTTTCTAACACCGTTGGAATTTTTCTTCATTTTTAAATCTTCAAATATATATGTGCAAAGTTACAAGCCTTAACAAGCATTGGTATTAATTTACCAGCCCATTTAAAATCTTAAAAATAAAAAATCGAGAATGGGGGGGTTCCCTTAATTGCGTTTTTTTTTTTTTGAAGCAAAAAAAAATTTCCAAGCTCTTCTTTATTGCTCCTCGTGTGTTACATACACTTTGACCCTATACATATTAACAAAAACAAAGATTAATTTTAAACTCGGATTTTTTTGAACATGACTTCAGTGGGGCTTTATAAAAATTAGACTTAGTGTCCGAATAATATCTAATGATTATACGTTTGTTTCAATAAATAAACACTTTAATTTTATGCATATTTTATTCAATATATTATCATATATTTCATTACATTTTTTATTATAGTTCCAACAATACGGTCTCAGTTTATCCATTTTGCCTCCATTAAAAAATCGAAACACAAATTTTCATTTTATCTCTATTAAAAAATAACAGCCTATATCTACTTATTTTACCATTGTTTAACTGCAACAAAAAATGTCAAATAGTTATCAAGTAACAATACAGCTTAGGTTATATAAATATTCTTATTTGGTTGGGAGATTTTTTCAGTAAAACAATGCGGCATATCAACCCACAATCGATAATGGGCACCAACAAGGAAACTAGTAACCATAAAAAGGAGTGCTGCTGTTGCAAAAAACTGTGAAGTATTGCACAACTTCAATAATATCGTAAAAAATAAATAAAGTTACCAGCAAATACCATTGTTAAAAACAAAATTTAACTATTGTGGAATAAAATAATAAGGCACGACCTAGACTTAAAAATCAGGCGTATTTAGAATGGGGTGGAAAGTACAAAATAAAAGAATATGATAGAAAAAAATCACATAAGGGAAAATGACAATGGCAATTAACTTCAGAAAGGGAAAATATTGAATAACATTCAAATATATTTTTTTGTTGTGAAAATGATGTAATCATTGCCTTTACTACGCCACTGCATTTGAAAGGACTGTGAAACATTGGGCAATTATTTCTTTACGAAAATAGCAGCACTAAAGTACTACTCTTTATAGACCACAATAAAAGAGTAGTATTAATCCATATGACAAATCGATTTGTAATATTTGTGAATTACAAATGACAAGTAATTGACATACATATGATGTGAGCGACATATGGTAAATATATATGTATGCGTAAAAATTATTTAAAAGCTGTAGTTTGTTTCCACGATATACTTTTATTCTCTACTTATAAGGCATTGCCAACGAAGTCATTCAACGTAATTTAGACCAACAATTACTTTGGTCCAACCAACAACCCAATGTAAAAGGGGGCAAAACTAACAGCTTGGACTGTCTGTCGCCATATGCCTGGATGGATGCATGTAATTCAATAATGGAACATATTTATTTGAACAAATACGAAAAAAAGTGAATGTGGAGTAAGTTAAATCGTACTTAACAAATACTAAAATAGAAAAATATATAAATGGGGCGAAGTTTTAATAGGGTGAAAAAATAAAATATAAAATAGTATTAGAGGAAGATTGAAATTATCAGTCGCCGTTGCAGAAATCGTTTCCAATAAAAGAAGTTATTTTAAAATTATCCGGTCACTGCCTAAATCCTAAATACTTCAACATTAGGCAAGTGGAAAATACGGCAATATAAATTGATGAAATAAATAAAATGTTCGAAAATTGCGAATTGTTGGACCCAGTTAGTGATATGAGGAATATTAGCGTCGGTCCAGAACAAGTGAGAATATTGTTGATGTAGCACAAAGTGTTTAGGAGATACCCGTTATATCCATTCCTAGTCCTGCTTTGGACTTAGGCAATCCAGAAGCGCCTTCGTAGTTTGCATACAGACTTGGATCTTATGGATTATAAAGTTATATTAAAAAAAGAGTTTGAGTGCTTCGTCCGAACATCATTGCTGATTGGGTCCTTAAAATGTAATGAAAATAATTCGAAATTGCATTGAAATATCATCTTGACTGAAGAGATCCATTTCAACCTCGTCAGCAACCAAATTGTCGTATATGAAGCTGCGAAAATCCAAGAGTTGTTAGTGAAAAATCTCTCCATCCTCAGGGTGTAACTGTGTTTGATGAGGTGTATGGTCCATTAGAGTCATTTGACCTTATATTATCAAAAGAAGATTAATGGTTAATATTTTTTTCTGGTCTGAATAGGATGGTAATTATCTGGACAACGTTTAAATTCGTCAAAACCATTGTACTTTTAGGGAGATTTTTCCGGAATGTGTTACCTCTTGAAGAGGTGATCACAACTGGACACATAGGTCTTAAGGTTTTAATATTTCCGTCTTTTATTGCTACATAAAAACAGCATGAATTACACCAGTTCCGATTCAATACACCCAATATGGAATTCTTGAGGCTGTAGAAAACATATGCCAGCGCCATTTTGCGATTTGGTTATGTAAAATATCAGGAACTGCTTATGGTCCTGTGAGCTTGTGGCCTCTAGAAGGACCAGAAAAAAGACAAAAATAATGTTTATGGCCCATTTCATCCAGTAAATATTAACCGAACATTACCAAAAACAATACACAATTTTTTGAGGATTGCATCATAAATGTAGTTGTGTTTAAAAATTATCGTGTTACATGTATATATTAATTCAGCTATTCGGTATACTAAAAGGCTATCGGACCAATATTTCGCTGCGTTACAGACTCTAAATACCCTAACAACTGAGTTGTGGGCCACACAAATCTTATAAAAATCACGTGGTAGATTTAGCAAAGCTCGTATGCCATATCCAGAACTCATACTTAATTCCAGAAGTTACGATATTCTTCAATCAGTTTCGGTCATTACCCAACGATCGTCACTTTTATTTTCATTAGTGTCAGAATAATTATGGACTGCAACTGGAGATTTCTAGGCTAACCCATGTTCGAATTTCGAGTACTTTTACAAGACATTCAATTCAAGACATTACAATTGGAGGTTATGACTTCAGACCAGTTTCGGTCCACAACCAACGATTGTCACTGATATTTTTTGTGGATCAGGGAATCGAGTGGAGAATTCTCATCTAAGCCGTAAAGGCTTACAATTCATCTGTCGGCCCCGTCCGACTTTACTACTTTCCTTACTGGTTTTTTTATTCATGATATACGAAATTTTTGTTAAGGACACCTCATTAGAGGTTATGGCTTCATCCAACGATCTTCCTGATTTTTTTTTCAAGAGCAGATAATCGACTGGAGTATAGTATGTAACCTAAAGAATGTAGGTCTGTTCGAGTATGGAGTACTTTTACAATATATTCGGGAGGATTTTTCCCTGGCTACTTTAGTAGAGGTTATGACTTCCTTCAGATCACTTTCATCACTTAACCAACTTTCGTCAGATATATTATTCTTAAGGACTATACCAAGCCATATAGATCTAATCGAATTTTGAGCCCTTTTACAAGTCATACGAGAGGATATTCTCCTGGCTTCCGTTTTAAAGGTTATGACCTTCTTCAGCCCAGTCTCGTCCCTTACCATCGTTAGGTATGGGTCACCGATATTTGTTTATTAGGATCAAAAAATTGACTGGACAATCGTAGGATAAGCCTTGTTGGTAAGTTCGAGTCTCGGTAGTTAAGACAAACATCGTCAGAATTAGAGGTATTACTGACTTCAATTGGGTTGTTGTCAGAATTAGAGTTATTAATGACTTCAATTGGATAGTTATAGGCAATGCCACGTAGTTCTCTTTGAATCTCGAGAATCCTAACAGGACATTTGAAATTTTCCTGCCTACCTTTAATAGTAATTACAGCTCATGTGTGTGAATCTTAACCTGCCCCATTGCTTTTTTAGTTGAGGGATATATGGCCTTGGTTCCCATATTCTGCTACTAAAGCTATTAGTAAGCACCCACTCCTCTTAAATATTTCTATATATTTCTTCATTGTAAGGCCTATCATGGTCAGACACCTAGGTCTTGAACGATTTTCTTGCACTCTTATTAGACTGTTAGAAGATTTTTCCATAGAAATATCAATTGTAAAGTTTGGTCAATTCGTAATTCCAATTATGAGGTTTGAAAATTTTCCAAATCTTGACTCTTCATGGTCCTATTTTCGGACAGGGTATATAGTTTTGTTAAACATTCAGGTTCCAAAGACTGACAAAGTTTTTATAAAAAATAAAAATTCCTTTTGTAATAATTGCTTATTTTTATCTTCACAAGATGCCAAATATGGTATGTGGCACATAAAAATTAGTAATAAAATTATAAATTTGTCCTCAAGAAAAATTATTACTTTTCAACAACATTATTTTACAAGTTGATAACCCTCGAAATATAACCCTATAAGCAACTATTCCCCAATGGAATATTAAGTAGTTCTACCCCCTGCTAAACGACAATAAGATTTAGAAAGGTGTACGTGTATCCAGCCCAAAATTACATTGCATGACAATAACTGTCTGGTCGACATCATATTTATTGAGTATTTTTAGAAATAGAAAATAGACTCACATTTTTTTGTTAGGTGACTTTGGCAGATTACAGTTATTTATGTGGTAATTGAGGTTTGGACTACACAAAACTACACACAAACACTCTTAAAACACTACAACAACAAACTCTGTTTATGGCAAAATATTTAGTGCAAATATTTTTTTTCTTCTACTACCAAACAACATCAGCGGCAAGAGCTTCAAAAACCACTACCACTAGTAGTACGAGTATCACTCAATCTGTTGTGTTTAAAAACAACTGCATCGTTCCGAAAAGCCACTAACCATCGTCACCGCTACATGGCCAAGCCAACGCCAATTCAAAGTGGTCAAAAGTCACCGGTATATGATTGGCAACAGAGAGAAAAAAATTAAAATAAAAACACAGAATCCATCGCCATCGTAACAATAATACTCGTTTCTATAGAAAAACAGACTACAAGCCCACTTTTCTGCACACACACACAGACTAGTTGTGTTGTAAAATTGTTATGAGTAGCCAAATTAACAAGCGATTATGCATAGTTAACTTAGTTTTAGGTGTTCTCTTGATAATTTTTTGCGAGATTTTTTATATATTTTTGTAAATCGCATTGCATCCGATTCAATGCATCTAAGAGACTATGGGTTCAAGGATTATTATGCGGTGTGCCACAACAAACCGCAAATAATATTATGAGGCTGCTGTAGACATATTTTTTTTGAATGAATGTAATAACTTTTATAATAACGAAGTGGAATGATAAAGGTTGACAGTATCAATAATTGAATTAGTATCTGCATTATGCAATTTTGAAAATAAGTTGTATGACACAAGTAATTAAACTGTTTTTATAACCAAAATATTTTTATTTATAAATAAAAATTTAAAATAACAACATTGTATATAACTTACCAAAATATAAAATAGTACAGGTTACACAATTTTCAACATACCTGAAAAAATGAAAAAAATATGAAATTAGTCATTTTGACATTAAGAAAATAAAAATAATATTATATACATATGCAGTACCGAATGTAACAAATAGTAGTTGTAATTCTATAAGTTATTTCGGGTTAGTGTATTAAGTCTTAAATATCGTGAAGGTCCAAGCACAGCGGCGTTAATCGGTCTAGTTTCAAAAATAACTCCTACATTTCGGTTATCTCAAAATCTATGAATCGCTGGCAAAGAATATATTATGAATTATATTCGACTGGATTCGCGATCAAATAGGAAATGAAACCACCTAGTACTCATCGTGCCACAAGCCCTTTTGCTACGAAAATGCAGTTAAATCCTCCAAAATACTGCAAATGAGTTGGGACTAGAACTATATGAACCCTTTGACCCCGATATAGGTCCTGCAAATATGTTTACAATTTCCGGAAATGCTAATTTTGCAACCACTTCGTTATGAAAACAGTGATATAAACTTTAAAATACCGGAAAAGATTTTTACTTTGATCAACATCGAATAATCGAACCTTATTGAAAATGTTCTGACAAAATGTTTATCACTTTCGATTAGAAAATTCTGCTATATCCTTCAAGTACAGAAAATAAGAAAATAAGGTACTGGTTGATGGTTGTTACGGAAAATATTTAATGTCAACCATTCAAGGAATACTATAATGCATGTGAAACATTTTGGGATCACTATTGTTATTTCAGTGGAGAGGAGGACATGGGAAAATCAATATATAGTTTTATTCTGATCGTGGATATCTACCAGGTAAACTTAATGTCGCCCCATTGAGAATTTGAATTTTTTTCATTCGAATATCGTATCCGAAGAAACAATTCCAAAATTCTATATCAGAAACCGATTTTTCCTATTTCCTTTTTTCAATACCAATCATTTAAGGAGTATATAAAAAACTTTTGAAAAACTTCAACACTCTATCTACAATTTTGAGACCCATATTGGGATTTCAATAGACAGGCGGACATTGCAAAATCGACATATAACATTATTATGATAAAGAATAATTATACAGAACTAGGACTCGGTCAATTTCACGCTACCACACTAAGATTTCTCAAAAAGCAATTCCGGAACAATTCTAAACTCAATCAAAAATCGATTTTCTATTTTTCTAATTTCTCGCCTTTTTGGTGGCTTTTCTAACAAAATTTCTTTTGTAAAGAAAGAATGGATAAAGAAGATTTATCCAGCCGATGTCAATTGATGAGTTACTCTATACTCTTTACATGGGATCTCCAACTTTGCCTTCTGGTAAAGGTGAATTACAACAAGCCCAACCGAACACAGTAGATATCGGATATAAGCACATCTCTTATAAGAAAAAATCTCATATAAGAAAGGTTATCAAAAACACCGAGCTTATACTTTCTTATATCCGATAATTCTATATAAGAAACAAAACGCATATAAGAAAGAAATCTTCGGCTTTTTTTGAGTTTCTTATATCCGATATCTTCTGTAATATTATAACAGGTCAATGGGAAATTCCCACACTCCATAAAACTTTAAATACTAATATTTTTCATTGAAAATGGTTTCATTATTTTTAAAAGTATTTTCCAGTAAAATATATAACTTTTCCATGCGCTCAAAGCAATAGTCAATGTATTTCTTCGACTTCGACTTAGACACTTGCAATGCTCAATGAAACATGGTTTTTTGACGCTTCTCCGCATTTTTTCTTGATGTGAGGGAAACAATTCATTGAGTGGTAATTCAAGTCGCCCGTAGTTGAGGGCGACTCATAAATCGATGTGTGCGAGCTGGTTTTGGCATGGTGCAAAATTATATGTAATCTCTTGTCCATTTTTAGAACTTCTGAGTCATTGGATGTCATGTCAGGGATGTACCATTAAGACCATTAAGTCCATGATTTTTTGTAGGCCAAAAACCGATGTTTTTTGAAGACTTCAGGCAACAAATTGAGGTGTGCCACTCTGAATAGCCTGTACTCGACAAAATTAAGAAAATTATGTTTTCATCGCCATAGATCCATGATACATCACCTGTGGTGATCATAAAAACGTCTTTTGAATAAAATAGATTATATTTTGCATTTACCGCAGTCGATAACCCTTTTTCAGGGATTTTAAAAATGTGCAGGTCTGACTAGAACTATTTTTCGACTGCCAGACCAGTTCCATACTAGACCAATAAAGAATGTATGCTGGTTGAACAAAAGCTCGAGATGACACATGGTAGTACTTAGCATTGTGTAGGGCAGAAATATAGATAATAAGCTTTGTAAAATTCTGGACCAACTAAACTGAGTTGATATGAAAATTTTCCTGTTGCAAAAAACTCTTTGTAAGAAATAAATCCATCACGGTTCATCCCTGACATATGATGTTTTGGTTTGCGGAAAATGTAGGATGTAGAAGAGTTGAAATGGACCGATTGATCGCATCTGTGGACTTGATTAAGGTTTGGTAAAAAATTTCTATGTGCAAATTTTGGATCAAAACGGAATTATAAATTTTCAAAATGATATCACTTTGTTGGGGAAGTACCTGAAGTTATGGACAGATGGGTTCCTTATTCGGACCCGATTTAAGAATGTTAATAATATTACGATGTTCAAGGTTTGGATTGAAACTGTCACTCCTTTTGAGAGTTTTGGAGGGGGAAAGGCTGGACATTTATAAATTTAATAAAAATTATTTGAAACGTATTCGGTTAAAACAAACAAATTTTTGCCATAGCAAAGTGTATAAAAGGGTAAACCAAGTCGAACGTTCCGAAGTATATGACAAATGGCTCAAAGCAGCATTTTGTATATGTTAAGGATGCTATTAAAATAAGCAGATATACATCCTAAATTTATTTATTTCAATTATTTTAAAAACCACTTATTTTTATATTTTTTATGTATATTTGAAAAATCTGCTTAAATATTTAATCTGTAATTTGGTGTCTAAAGTCCTTAACACATATTTATTTTCCCTACACAACATACAACTTATATCTCCATACTTCTCCAAGAACATGAAATATTCTTTCATACAAATTTAACTAATGCCATGCATGTGTATTACCCAAATCAAATAGAATACAAAATGCAATAAGCCTTTTACTCAATTCAATCTCAAACTCCAATAGAACAAAAAAATCCAACAGCAACAAAATCCTAAAATTGTAACCAGTCAACTGTGTACATTAAGCAGCAGCATACTTCCGTCGTTCTAACTTTGTTTAGTTATTATCTACTAAACTGTCATAATGGAACAATAGAAAAGTGAGTAGAAGCACCAGCCACCGCATCATCATCATCATCGGCATCAGTTGGATGTACCATTCCATTCCATTATTGATATCACAAAAGTGTCTATTCAATTTTTCGAATCAATTCAATGGTGGCAATAATAATAGCAGAGAAACGAACAATGACATTGTCATCGTAAGGCTGCGAATTATCAGACAGTTTGAATTCATTTCTATGTGTTGTTATTGTTGTTGTTTGTAGTGTTTTGTTGTTGCTGTGTCGCAACAAACTACTGTTGCTTTGACTGTCGGGGAAATTGCACGGAATGCATTTAAAACGGAACGCTTTATTTCTTTCCGATTTAGAGCCAAAAAGTTTTCATTGGAAAACAAGTATAGAACTGAATTGAACCACAATATTTGCATTTCCGGTAGTTTACATGAGCATACTCAAACACATACATACATACACAAACACATATAAATATACATGTGCATACACTAATCATACATTCACACATTCATACGCGCATCATGGGGGACACCACTTCTATGCCAACTACATTTTTATGCAAATTTTCTGTAGTTTGTGGTTTGTTGGGTATGCGTACATGTACAAAATGTGAATGTATGTGTGTGTGTGTGTGTGTGTGCGATTGTATTAACTTGGGTGTGTCCTTAAACATATGATGATGATAAAATGTACGCCGTTAGAATTAGTCGTTGGCACTTTTTTAATGGTACAGTGGAGAGAAATTCAATCATGTAATGGTCATTGAAGAAATACTTTTAAATAATCCACGCTCCTTATAGTCCTTGAAGAAATATTCTTTATATAATCCAATAATCAACCATGTAATAGACCTTGAAGAAATATTCTTTAAACAATCCACGTTCCTTATAGTCCTTGAAAAAATATATTTAAATAATCCACTATCCCTATAGTCCTCAAATAAATATTCTTTATATAATCCATATAGTCCTTGAAGGAATATTCTTCAAAAAATCTACGCTCCTTATAGTGCTTGAAGAAATATTCTTTAAAATATCCACGCTACTTATAGTCATTAAAGAAATATTCTTAAAAAATCCATGCTCCTTATAATCATTGAAGAAATAAACATAAACGCTCCTTATAATCATTGAAGAAATAAACATCCACGCTCCTCACAGTCTTCTTTAAAAAATTCACGCTCCTTATAGTCCTTGAAAAAATATTCTTTAAATAATCCACATACCTTATAGTCCTTGAAGAAAAATTCTTTAAAAAATAATAAAGAAAAACAAAAAAAAAAAAAAAAATAATGAAGAAAAATCAACGCTCCTTATAGTCCTTGAAGAAATATTCTATAAACAATCCACCCTCCTTATAGTCCTTGAAGAAATATTCTTTAAACAATCCAAGATCCTTATAGTCCTTGAAGAAATATTCTTTAAAAAATCCACGCTCCTTATAGTCCTTGAAGAAATAAAAATACACGCTCCTTATAGTCCTTGAAGAAAAACAACTCCACGCTCCTTATAGTCCTTGAAGAATTAAAAACCCACGCTGCTTATAGTCCTTGAAGAAATATTCCTAAAAAACCACGCTCCTTATAGTCCTTGAAGAATTAAAAACCCACACTGCTTATAGTCCTTGAAGAAATATTCCTAAAAAACCACGCTCCTTATAGTCCTTGAAGAAATATTTTTTATAAAAATCCACGCCTATTGATAGCCCTTGAAAAAATATTTTTTAAAAAAATTCACGCCTATTGATAGCTCTTGAAAAAATATTCTTTAAAAAAATCCACGCCTTAAAAATTATTCTTTAAAAAAAATCATGCCTATTGATAGCCCTTAAAATATTCTTTAAAAAATTCACGCCTATTGATAGCTCTTAAGAAATATTCTTTAAAAAAATCCACGCCTTAAAAAATATTCTTTAAAAAAATCCACGCCTTAAAAAATATTCTTTAAAAAAATCCGCGCCTTAAAAAATATTCTTTAAAAAAATCCACGCCTTAAAAAATATTCTTTAAAAAAATCCGCGACTTAAAAAATATTCTTTAAAAAAATCCGCGCCTTAAAAAATATTCTTTAAAAAAATCCACGCCTTAAAAATATTCTTTAAAAAATCCACGCCTATTGGCAGCCCTTTAAAAAATCCACAGGCGTGGAAAAAATATTTTTAAAAAAACCACGTCTATTTTCTTGACCCACAGTGGATTAGATGTCACTGTTGTTGCACTTGTCTACTGCCTGGACCCAGTATGTATTGTGGTCTGATTTTTTTTTTGAATATATTTTGGCCGTTGTTTTTTTCCTTGGAATTTTTATCTGTAATTCTAGTAACATTTTTAATGGGCATTTGTTAAGCACTAATGCAAATTGTTACAATTGAATTCACCAAGCCCTGTAACCAACAGTGAGGGTTAGGGGAGGAAGCGGTCACACCAGAAAAACCAAATTTGCAGGCCCGCATTTAAGCAGCATCGCTCAACTAAACTTTGTTCGAGCGTGTTGTCTATTTGCATATTTAAAGATTCTGAATAGCATATTATTATGTATGTACGTGTGTGTGTGTGCGTAGTTATCTACTGCTCCACACGATTTATAATAAAGGATAATATGGGTATGTGTGTGCGTGCGTGTGATTTCATTTCTATTGTTTAAGTTTAAGTATTTATTCGTAGAAAAATTTTGCTTTAGAGGCGAAAAATATTTGTAAAGCTGAAACAATAAAAAGCTTTTTTTTTGAAAATTGTGGAAAATAATTTTCTATAGTTGTGGTGGTAATTTAAAGGATTAAATATTTAAATAGTTGCCGACATTAAATATAGTAGCATTAGTTTAAAAATTTGTTTTAATATTGTCGATTGAATTTTTGGATAGAGAACGAAGCTGCATAGAATAAATTTAATTATTTATTTGATCGGATTAAACGATTAAAAAATTGTGTTTCATTATGTGTTCTATGTGAAAGGATAACTAAAGGATATATTCGATCAAATATTAAAAACTGTACATTTACCCATTATTATTACTATTATTTGTTCTTTTTTGTAAAAAATAAAATCTAAAACTTTTGGGCGTTTTTGATCTCCTTTAAGAACTATTTTTTTCTAAAAAAGGGCATATTTTTCTAATTTCTCTAATTGAAAATTTATTCAAATAGTGTTTTCTTAATCAATAAAAATTAAAATTAATTTCAGCATCGACTATTATAAACATTTTCAACATAAAATAATCTTGAACCATTATTTTCATTTCATCATTGTCATAGAAATTAAGAAAATTTGTATTATAGAACCCAAAATAATACTAAGAAAACTACAACAACAAATTATTATTTTTTTTTTCGTTTTCGTCTTACCGCAATAAAAACTCAAAATACCAAGAACTAAATCTTTCTTTCATTTATTTGTTTTTTTCCAAGATTCTCATTTAACTTCAGGATACACATTTCTTGATTTTGTTATATTTTGTTCTTGTGTTGTTTATTTTTCCCCTTCTCCTTATACGTATTTTAGTTTTTGAGTTTTCTAAAGTTTTTTTGTTTCAATTTCTTAATTGCATTTAATGTTAATGAAATTTTTGTGGTTGCAATAAATTTTATTTTTTGGTCAGAGCAATTAAATAAACGAAGAATACATTTAAGAAAAGTACACATGAATGTCGATTTTTTTTTTGTTTGCAATGTGTTAGTTGATATATATGGATATTAAGGTGTGTCGAATACACGAACATTTGATGTAAAAATTTGAGCATCAAAAATAACATTATTTATAAATTTTCTACATAAAATATACCAATTTTTTTTTTTAAATGTTTTCATTTTCACAAAATAATTTCTGAATTTGTTGATGAAAATTATTGTGCAGATATCTTAAATCACGTGCACGTATGTGAAATTGCTGCATAAAAATGGGACAATGTTTAATTTTATGGATACGCTATCAACGCTTAGTTTCTAATAGTAAAACAGAAGAATGCAGTTAAAATCAGCATATATCAATTGCAATGTATGTGGCTTCCGACGAGGTGTAAAAAAAAAGATTGTTTCTTAATTTGTTATTCCCTGTGCAGCTAAATGCAACGTTTTAAGTAGTGAGAGGAAAAAAGTGCAAATATTCTGATATGTTATCTTAAATGTGCAGGTATGAATTGTGGGCATAAACGAAATATTTGAGAGGGAATCTGAGAAAGAGTACCAAAGATGTTCCACCAGGACAACGCTAGGCCACACACATCTAAAGTGACTCGCCAGAAACAGTCCGGACTTGGATCCAAGAGATTATCATCTTTTTCTTGCATTGCAACAAATGGCAACAAATCATACAACAAGACGGTGCATATTTGGCATCGGACATTCCTAACCAATTTAAAAAAAGTCATATCGTTCATACAAAAAATGGATTTCATTTTCCTTAACCTAATATTATCATCTGTTGAATATTTAATTTTAAATATTAAATTCGATTTTAACATTTCTCTCTGGGCATGTAGAATTTTTTATAGGAAAACTATTCCTATGAAAATTATAGAACAGACATTTTTGCAAATCAAAATTCATTCAATGGTTCTAATGGATTGCATGAGATCCATAAGCCCACCCCTGATATTCTAGGGGTTTTTATACCCTACACAACTATGTTGTCAGGGTATTATAGTTTAGTACAGCCCCAAAAGTTTGTAACGCCGCGAAATATTTGTCCTAGACCCACCTTAAAGTATACCGACCGTCATATCTCGACTAGCTGTCCGTCCGTCTGTCCATTATAATTTGTAAACACGATTCAGGCCACAGTTATTGACCAATCTCCACGAAATTTTGCATGTATGATGGGTTCTGGCCAATGAAGACCCCTATTGTTTTTGGTAAAGATTGGTTAATATTTAGGGGATGAAACCAAAGACCAAAAACTTTATTTTTGTCGGTTTTTCTGGTCGCTCCTGAGGCCGCAATTATGGCCCAAACTCCGCGAATTTTTGCATGGAGAAAGGAATCGGGCCAAAAAATAAGCATGCCTGTTTTGATAAAGATCGGTCAATATTTAGCACGTCAAATGAACCCTGATTTTTGTGTGAAAAATGACAACATTTGTATTCTATGGCGTATATATTTGCCCCTGAAAGACCAAGGTCCGAGAAGTTACTAATGTGTTCAAGAAGAGTGGTTGACCTTTAAATTGATACCAATTATATGGTCGTATGTACTCAGATGTGGGAGTTACTTAAATATTTAAGGTGCTTACGTATTCAGACATTATTTAGTAACCCAATACCACACTAGAGGGCGGGAATATAGCGCTGATCGCTTTAAAAATTTTCATGAGATTCCAGTTATGGTCAAGGACAAGGCCTATAATTTTCGGTGATGACAAATTTTGGGATGGAGTGACCGAAAACTTAACTTTTTTTGAGTCAATCTATAGGCCACAATTGAAAGCCCAAAATCACAACATAACACACGGTAAAGAGAATCTGGACAGACACAGCCCTCATCTACTGAATATTAGTAATATTTGTTGACCTTTAGTCGGGTGTCAACAGGGTGCAAATAACGCAAAGTTAGATTTTCGTGGAAGTTGTGTAGGGTATTATATGGTCGGCCCCGTCCGACTATACTCCCCCGCTCACTGGTTTTATTGTATATAATCTATATTCGAATAATCTATACTCGGCTCATACAATTTATAAAATTTTATAAACCAAGATTTTGTATAGGAATCCCGAGGAGGAAGGATTTTTTAAAGGCAATTTTTTTATGTTATGGAAAATTGGTTTCATTGGAATGTTTTAGTAATATGACTCTCTGTGTTCATTGAGGGTAACATCCATATTTGAAACAAAATCTGTGTAAGCCCATATTTCGCCATAGATTCCATGTAAAGGCCTCACCCCACTTACAGTATTTTGAAAATTTTAAACGCAGATCTCCCCCATAGTGTCTGTAGTTTGTCATTTTTGATTATTGGAAGATGCAGAACATTTCCACATAGATATTTTTCCCCAGAGAATATAATTTATATATGTCCTGTCGATGAATATAGAAGATTCCCTTAGAAAAGATAATTGATATTTAAGACATACTGAGGGTTTTTTTTTTAATTTGAAACAATAAATTTGTGAGAAATATATCATCGGATTTCAAGGTTTAAATAAAATACAAAAATATATTTTTATATTGGGCTAATGGTTTATATCTAGAAAAAAACCGTCGTCAGAGGCATATGATCATCATAATATCATTTTAACTAATATTTACAAAATATTTCATCTTTTCCCCTATTTTGAAATACGACCTGAATTCAAAATTCTATTAAAACATGCACACTGTAAAAATTTACATGCAACAAGTAAAAATGTATTTAAGTTCCGTCGGGCCGAACTTTTTATACCCTTCACCATGAGGTTGACATTCAAAATATCTAAAATTAATGGGGGCTTCCAGGGGAAAACTCATGTTGGGATAGGATCATGAATATACCGATAGAAGACGCGTGATGTTTAAAACATCTTAATACACGGAATAGTGGCACTACGTATATATGGGGCTATACAAATAGATATTCATAATTTTTGGTAGTGATATTCAACATTCAATGAGAATATAAAACATCGAATTACAGTCAATTTGGTTGAAGTGTCTAAAGTACCAAAAATACCGAATAATTGGGGGTACCGTTGTATGACGGCTAACCCTGACACTTGAGTCAATATCTAAAATTTCAGGTACGAAGATGTGCTTTACAATGAAAACGCAAAATTCGAAATTATATTATATTCGATTGATAAACGTGTCAAAAATGCCTAAAATACAAAATATTAGGGATCTTCACCAAAACGTGTATCGTTATATCTAATTTGTAATACTAAACATCCTAGGAGAACTAGAAATGTCCGTTCAAAATTTCCAAGCTCTTTCTTAAATATTGCGTTCTAGATCGTGATTTCAAAAGACGGACACGTTGAATTTTATTCTTTATGGGGTCTCCGTTGAATATTTCGAGGTGGTGCATACGGAATGACAATTCTATTATACAACCCATCTTATGGTGGAGGGTATAAAAAGAAAATCTATTTGTTTTCAATAAAAACCAGTAAGGAAAGTAGTAAAGTCGGACGGGGCCGACTATATAATACCCTTCACCACTTTAGGTATATTCAACAGATGGAATCCTAAAAGACGTCGCATTTTTGAAGCACCATTAACATGAAATTAAACATGCCATTCTGCAACCTATACTAAATTTTGGTCAGATATAGAGTTGCTTCTTACAATGGGACAAAATTATGTAAATAAATCCATAGCAAAATATCGAAATCTAAACCGATTTCATCGAAACTTGTCATATGTTCTGCCACATTGTGAGTTCTTCATTTACTTATAAATCCAAATTTCGTGCAAATCTGAGGATATATAAGGACTTTGGTGCACTATTTACCTAAAATCGGACGAAAATATATATGGGAGCTATATCTAAATCTGAACCGATTTTCAGGAAATTTAACACACGTCGTTCTAGGCTTAATTCAGAATGCTATGCCAAATTTCGTGGAGATCGAAAGATATATAAGGACTTTGGTGCACTTTTTACCTAAAATCGGACGAAAATATATATGGGAGCTATATCTAAATCTAAACCGATTTTCAGGAAATTTGGTGCACTATTTACCTAAAATCGAACGAATATATATATGGGAGCTACAAATAAATCTGAACAGATTTTCCCAATTTCAATAGGGCCAAATATGTGAACTGTGCCAAATTTCATCCAAATCGGATCATAAATGCAACCTGTACTTTGTTATCAAAAATACATGGAAGGACGTACAGATGGATATGCATAAATCGACTTAAAAAGTGATGCTACAAACATATGCACAAAGACATAATACCCTGTACCACAGTATGGTGAAGGGTATAAAAACTCCATTTCTTCTCTCTATAAAAAAGGAATTTTTCAAAATTTGTATCGAAAAGCAGTGAGCGAAGCAGTATAGTCAGAAGCGGGCAACCATATAATACCCTACCACACTACCACTTAGCTCTAAATTTCTGCGGATCTAAATTCTGAGCGTGGGAAATATTTCACGATATTTGCACTCTCTTGATCAGATGAGGTCAACAGCTCCTTCGCGGCAGCAAAATTCCTTAACACACGTGCCTGAACCGACTGTACTAGTCATGACATTTGGTATGCTAAAAGGTGGGTCTAGGGCCAATATTTCGCGGCGTTACAAACCCTTGGGACCACACAAAGCTATATTATAACCTTACAAAATAATTGTGTAGGTTATAGATACCAATTCCTTAGGGGGTTTTAATAGACATCATATACCGACCATCTTAAATTTTCTGCAGAAAAAAATATATATCAAAATTTAGGGAATTATAAGTAGAGATGGGCAGTGGGTAAATACCCAAAGGGTAAATACCCGGTAAATTGGGTAAATACCCGGTAAATTGGGTAAATACCCATTTGTGGGTATTTATTTGGGTATTTACTATATTGAATCGGTAATACAACATCTTACACCCTATTTCCGGGTTTATGTTATCAAATCGATTAAGAATGGATAGTTTTACGATACTTTAAAGACGTGGGTAAAAACTTGGGTAAATACCCGAGTTTTTACCCAAAAATTGGGTATAAACTCATTAACTGCAGAACCACTTGACATAAGCGGCCAAAATTTTGCACACATGTTTCTAATGTCAAAGCAAATACAGAAATCTAACATGGGGTCCCTGGGTCCAAGTTTTGATATAGCCCCCATATAACCATATTTCCCGATTTAAGGTATTTTTTGTCTATTAGACACATTTTACAACCAAATTGGCCGTAATTTGGCACAGAGTGTTCTCTTTGGGTACCAAATGTCCATGCAAAAATGTATGTGTGTAGGTCCATATTTACTGGTAGCCCCCATACAAAGGTACCCCTATTTTGAGTATTTACCCAAAAAATGGGTATAAACTCATTAACTGCCGAACCACTTGACATAGGCGGCTAAAATTTTGCACACATGTTTCTAATGTCAAATCAAATATAAAAATCCAACATGGGGTCCCTGGGTCCCCACATAACCGTACCTACCGATTTAAGGTGGTTTTTGACACAAATGGTTCAAAATCAACATTATTTCCTGTATGGGAATTGGGGTCTTCCAAACACACGTCAATTAGTTCGGCTGTTAAATATATATAAATACCCAAAATCAGGACCGTTATATAGGACAGAAAACGTGGACCAGAGTAAACAATTGGCCAATTGGCCAATTAGCCAATAAAATTGGCTAATAGATAAAAATTACCTAAAATCGGGAGCTACGGTTACATGAGGGCTATATCAGAACTTGGACCCAGAGACCCCATTTCCCACACCAGTATTTGTATTGATATAAAAACCATCTGAGTCAATTTTTGGCCGCCTATGTCAAGTGGTTCTGCAGTTAATGAGTTTATACCCATTTTTTGGGTAAATACTCAAAATAGGGGTACCTTTGTATGGGGGCTGCCAGTAAACGTGGACCTACATACATAAATTTTTGCATGGACATTTGGTACCCAAAGAGAACACTCTGTGCCAAATTACGGCCAATTTGGTTGTAAAATGTGACTAATAGACAAAAAATACCTTAAATCGGGAGATATGGTTATATGGGGGCTATATCAAAACTTGGACCCAGGGACCCCATGTTGGATTTTTATATTTGCTTTGACATTAGAAACATGTGTGCAAAATTTTGGCCGCCTGTGTCAAGTGGTTCGGCAGTTAATGAGTTTATACCCATTTTTTGGGTAAATACTCAAAATAGGGGTACCTTTGTATGGGGGCTACCAGTAAATATGGACCTACATACATAAATTTTTGCATGGACATTTGGTACCCAAAGAGAACACTCTGTGCCAAATTACAGCCAATTTGGCCCTAAAATGTGTCTAATAGGCAAAAAATACCTTAAATCGGGAGATACGGTTATATGGGGGCTATATCAAAACTTGGACCCAGGGACCCCATTTTGGATTTCAATATTTGTATTGATATAGAAACCATCTGAGCCAATTTTTGGCCGCCTATGTCAAGTGGTTCTGCAGTTAATGAGTTTATACCCATTTTTTGGGTAAATACTCAAAATAGGGGTACCTTTGTATGGTTGCTACCAGTAAATATGGACCTACATACATAAATTTTTGCATGGACATTTGGTACCCAAAGAGAACACTCTGTGCCAAATTACGGCCAATTTGGTTGTAAAATGTGTCTAATAGACAAAAAATACCTAAAATCGGGAGATATGGTTATATGGGGGCTATATCAAAACTTGGACCCAGGGACCCCATGTTGGATTTTTATATTTGCTTTGACATTAGAAACATGTGTGCAAAATTTTGGTTTATACCCAATTTTTGGGTAAAAACTCGGGTATTTACCCAAGTTTTTACCCACGTCTTTAAAGTATCGTAAAACTATCCATTCTAAATCGATTTGATACAGAAACCCGGAAATAGGGTGTAAGATGTTGTATTACCGATTCAATGTAGTAAATACCCAAATAAATACCCGCAAATGGGTATTTACCCGGTATTTACCCACCCCTTGGGTATTTACCGGGTAAATACCCGGTAAATACCATCTCTAATTATAAGATGCAATCATATTTCAAATTGCATCCATTGCAGGTAAAAACTCACTGCAGGTTAACTCTCACTTTGGATGGCATCCTAATACACACAATATTATTTTTGGGAAATTTGTGGTTTTCCAAAGTTCAGTTTGTTATGCTGTCATTTTTTTCTTCTAAACATGTTTGGGAGTTTTTCTTCGCTCAACTTCCGTTTCTTGTTTAGCATGCAATGGTGCAATGGGGATTTTACTGCGGCCGCTGTTGTAACAATTTACTACAGCAGCCGGAGGAACAGGCAGTGAATATTTTTTCCAAAACAACTTGAAAAGTCAAAACTGATGGTTGGTTTATAAAAGCAAAAAAATAAAATAACACAGAAAATGAAAGGTAAAAGAAAGGCAAAACAACTACCAAACAAAAAATTTGCCAAGTAAAAAAGCTTTTACAAAACTTAAAACAAACCTGTTTTAAAAAATACACTTCAAAGTTGATGGGTTTTATTTTGCAGAGACATGTGAAGAAGGAAAGAGAGACGGAGGGAGTCTACTTTAGAGATGGATGCGAAAGATAGTTGATAAAGGAGGTTGGAAAAAATAATACAATACAACATATATGCAACTTTTAGCCGGAAGTAAAGTTGTTTGTAAAGTAGGTTTACGTCAAACAGCTGGTAATACAAGCTCCATGTGTGAATGAAAGCCAAAGTGTGAAAAACGACTCAAAACCGAAAATACCGCAATGCAAATTTAAATAATGAGTAAACTTAAAAAAAAATCTAAATGAAAACAGGAAAAAAACTGCAAAGAAATTATACGAAAAGCAGGGTGAAGTTTTGTATTTGCATACGTAACACATAGCAAACGGCAGTGGCAGTGGCAACAACAGTCACTCAATGTTAAGTTCAAAGCCAAGTTTAGTGGTGGCTTAACGACAAACAAGCTGGTTTTTTTCTTTACTTCTTGTATTTTGTGTTTTCTTTTCTATTTTTGCTTTCATTTGGTGTGCTATAAAATCGGTCGGTTGTTACCCTATAATTTTTGTAATGGGATTTTAGAAAAGAAAAGTTTGTGTTGGCGCAAAAAAAAAAATATCTACAAAAATAAATCAAAATTTACTTGCCAGTATTTTGAACTTAGATTCCAGCGATTTCCATTATGAACAATATGAGATTTTAGCAATATAAAATTCACTTTTTAATCAAGCCCTTTCGATGATCAGATAATAATTTTGGGAAGAAGTGGACCGAAAACAATTTTTTTGTGTGTGTGTGTTTTTTTCTAGTCGATCTATAGGCCACAATTATATGCCGAACATAACAACACAACTTACGGTAAAGGGATTATGGACAAGTAGTTAAAAAGACTGTACTGAATATTAGTATTTTTCGGAAAATATGTCAGTGTAAAAAAGAGGTGTTGTTGGCCTCTTATCGGGAAAGAGGGTGGAACTATCTCGAAATATTCCTCAGACTCGGAATAAAACTTCGCAGAAAGTTAGTTCCGTGGTAGTTGTGTAGGGTATCGTATGGCCGGCCCCGTCCGACTATACTGCTCCGGTCTATTTTATATTCGTTAAAAATGACTTAAAATGATCTTCATGAAGTTATTATGTAGCGTGATTTATAATCGCATAATTTCTACCAACTCTATCTACATTGTATAGGTATTATTATTTTTTTTTTTTTTTTTTTTTTTTGTTTTTTGCTATTTTCACAAAAAAAAACTTTACTTTCAATGTCACTTTCATTGGTAAGTCATACAAACTGGTGTTGCTCATCACCGATATGAGTGAAAATTGCAAAAAGAAACGTAGAAGAATATCGAATTTGACAACGTAATTTTTATGGTGTCTTCCGCATGTGGCACAATAACAGTCATTGACATTGAATTATGTTGTTTGGTTCGAAAGGCAAGCGAGAGACAAAATAGTTTTAGCTGAGCTACTACTAAATCGTAAGAAATAGTAATTCGATACGATTTTGTGACATAGTGAATTAAATCAATATCGATAAGTGGCCATATGTTTGCTGTCACAATTAGCCATTAAATTTGGCAAAACAATTTAGTGTGGTATTGGGTTTCATCTTTGGGGAAATAATAAATAGTGTTTATTGGAAAAATCTTTGGAATAATGGACCATAAGGCGGATAAACTTTCATGTTTTAGAATTTTTTCTTAAATCACTGTTTCAATAAGCGTGGATATTTCAAAAATTTTTTCATGGACCAAAATACGATACATTCTTCATGAATATTTATTCCCATAGGTCATTTCGATTCAAAATTGTCTGACAAGGTTTCGATTCAAAATTGTCTGAAACGATTTTTGGTCCTAAGCCACTTGGAGTGTGAAATCAATTTTATTTATTGATTCCTCTTCTACTCACAATTTGTAAACGTTTTTCATGTGTATCCCTTGCATAGCCTTTGTATTTATTATGTAGCTGACAGAACAATTAACAATAAATTCATTTAGACTAATTACTTGCATTAATCAACATGTCTGCGACCCAAATCCACTGTGACATTAAAACTTAATGTGAAGCAAAATGAAAGTTAATTCATGAAATTGCTTTTCAAAGTCATTAACACACAAACGAAATTAGGAATGGAAATTACCCCACATAAAGATTGATTATAAATTAAGGGGGGAAAAAATCCACTAAATCACAATTCCTTCACTTTTTTACAAAAAATAACCGAAACTGACTTCCGTAAAATGAAGAAAAAAACTGATGTACAAAAAATAAAAAATGTGAAACAAATTAAGCAAAAATATATGTAAATCATTATTTAATTTATGCTCCGGTCAAAAAAAAAAGAGCAGTGAAATGCAAAACAAAGCGTTTGTTGCAAAAAGACAAAAGTAAAAGGCAGCGTTAAAATAATGTTAAACAGCCAAAGAAGCAAAATTTACATAAATTTCTCATCATCAGCAACTATCGTCGTCATCAATGAAAGAATGAAAAAATCAGCGAACAATGTAAATGAATGAAAATCGAAAGAAAAGTAAATGAAAAAAGAAATAATATACTACTGCCAAATGTTTTGTAGTTGTTGCCACTGGCAGCGGAATTTTGTAAAACAACCCAGCCTTTGTAGTTGGCGGGCGGTTAAACAGCAAAACATTG
Source organism: Musca vetustissima (assembly GCF_032173495.1). Taxonomy (NCBI): domain Eukaryota; kingdom Metazoa; phylum Arthropoda; class Insecta; order Diptera; family Muscidae; genus Musca; species Musca vetustissima. Next base: position 73,215 of record NW_026873761.1, read on the forward strand.
TTTAAAACATTGGCGCCAATTAGTAGTAATATTTTTTTCCAACCCCTTGCCCACACCTCCCCTTATAATTTTTTCATACTGGTCATTTGCTTTTATTTGGGCATTGCAATTTTTAACGTAGTTGAGTAATTTTTATAAAGACAAAACACATACATACCCACGTATATAATACTAACAAAGCATAGCATAAAATGTGAACCATGTAAAAAAGAATGAAAAAATCTAAACAATGTCCAAAACAAAAGCGTATGTTTTAATGCCAACAAATATAACAATGGCGTAACATAAAAGTAATTAGTTCTGGAAGGTAATTAATTATTTAATAATAAATTGTTAACTAATACCTAAGCACCAGCATTGTTTAACATTGTTCATATTGTGAAACCAAGGCTATGCTGTTAAAAGATTTTAGTAATTGAGTTGAAATACATATATTAGGTTCGAAGGAAAATCCATTAGGCCGGTCGTCGAAAATATCGACATGTTACCAGTCGTAACATCGCCCAGGAGCTAAAAGTCGACCATAGAACTGTTTGAAACCATTTACACAAAGAAGTTCGATGTTTGGGTGCCACACCAATTAACAATAAAAAGGATGGATCGAATTTCCATTTGCGAAGCATTGGCCAAACGGAAAGAGATACACCCATTTCTTAAACGGATGGTGACTGGAGATGAGAAATGGAGCACATACGACAATACTTTGCGTGGACAACGCTTGCGTTCCACCAGGACAACGCTAGGCCACATTCATTTACAGCGACTCGCCAGATACTTTGGCAGCTTGCTTGGGAAGTTTTAATTATCATCTTTTTCTTGAATTGCAAAATATTTTTAATGATAACAAAATTTTTATTTAAAGAGGATTGTGAAAATCGACTACTAGAGTTTTTTTTTTTTTTGCAAAAAGAGAGCAGGACTTCTATGAGAGAGGCATTACCTCTAAAATGGCAACAAAACATACAACAAAATCGGAGATTCCGAAGCATGTTAAATAAAGTAATATAGCTCATTTTGTTTTTGCAAAATAGTCAGGCTTAAACCCAGTTTGTTGTTTTTATAAATAAAACCACCAACACTACTGAAGTAATATAGTTCTTATAAAATAATGGATTTTTCCCCAAACTAATATTGATAAAAACATCCACGCTTTTGATATGTTCAAAATATATGGTCTGGCAACATTTGTGTTGCTCCGAGGACCTAGGTTCGAGCCCTAGCCGTGCTCATCAATATGCCTGATGAGCCGCTTAACCAACGGCGAAACGCGTCGCATAATGGTGGGTACGTAGGTTCTTCTTCTGGCTTTCCTTTTCATTGCAAAACTTAGATCATCAAGCTCGACTCGAAAGAGTATAAATAATCACTTAAAATTACTTTGAAATGATCACTGCCCTTACAAGGCAAAATTCAAAAACAAAAATATTGAAAATTATCAGAAGGAGTGGGCCGATATCCCCATCTTCTAACTTGAACAACGCCAGTTAAGGGGACCCCCCCCATTCTCGGGGTTAATTTTTTTTTTTTTTTTTTTTTTTTTTTTTTTTGTTGATATAATTCGAATCTACACTAATGTCCCTACAAAAGTTTAAGTGAAAATCTCAAGAACTCTTGAAGATGTAGCCGATTTATTGTGTCAGCATCAAGTGACGGCTAAAGGGCTTCTCAAACTTTAAACGCGTTTTTCTCTTTTGCGAATGGCGGGCACGATAACTCAAAAACTAATAACCCAATCGATTCCAAATTTTTACACGTTTCTCTGTGAGTATATAGCTATCGTATGAACTAGGATAAAGCCAATCGGTGAAGATCTTCCATATTTTTTAACTAGGTTTTTGGTCAAAAATCGGCGATTTTCCAAAAATATTTTTTCAAAGGTCCGCCATTTTGTATGAACTAGTCAATAATCCTAGTTCATACGAGAGCCAGACATGTACTCTTTCTAACACCGTTGAAATTTTCGGATTCCTATGGTTTAGCGAGGAGTTATCATGCCCGCCATCAAAAATAAGGACTTATCTTTAATTACAAAAACAACAACAAAACAATTGCATTTTTTATTTTTTGTAAAAAATTTTTCTCGTTAAAAATCTCGTTTAAATCTTCTAACATATATCTATGTGCTAGTTTCAAACCTTAACAAGCATTGGTATGGATTTACCAGCCCATTGAAAATCTTGAAAAATTAAAATCGAGAATGGGGGGGTTCCCTTAATAGTCCTTAAAAAATATAATTTTAAAAATACACGCCTTTTGATAGTCCTTAAAAAATATTTAAAATAAATTGTTGATCGACCCTATTATAATGCCTTCGTTAGTGTTGCTTAAAAGCAAACATTTAAAATAAGAAAAAAACTTCTTTTAAATATTTATTTTGGCATAATTTCCACAAGATTTTTTGGTCAATTAAAAAGTTTCTAAAAATTGTTTGTTTGTCATATCAGAAAACACAAACAACCACAACAACTATGTCTTCTATATATGTACCACAAAACATGTCTTTCTTCATTATTTTTAGAATCGACAGATTCCTTCATCATCGTCATCGACAACAGCATCTTCTTTTTCGTTGTCTTCTTCTTTACTTTCCATCATGCTTATCTTGGAAAGTATTCCATCTTGTTAAGATGATGGCTAAACATAACATAAAACCCTAACCTAAAACAACTTTTAGCACTTTTCTTTATTTTTTGGTTTGCTGAGACGAGAAAGGGTGTGTGGGAGTGTGTGTGTGTGTGAATGCATAAAGTTAGGCAAACACCAGAACCCCTTAAAACTATCTATAGCTAACAGGGATATAGACACACGCACACATACATAGACACTATGATGTATACACATGTAAAAGGGAACCCTTTCATCGCCATTACTTTAAAAAATAAACGGAGATGAAGAAACTGAAGAACAGAAAACTCATTTCGTTTAAAGAAGAAAGGCAAACAAACAAAAAGAAAAAGTGTGATAGGAAAACTGTTCATCCCACACACACACTCACATTTCTCTTAGTAGTGAAAAATCCCTTTAACAAACTGGTACTTTAGTTCTGGTATGGTTTTAGCAAGGAGAAAAGAATCCTTGGCTTAACGCACATTACATGGTAGAATAGGGAGAGGGGAAAAAATAAAAGGGAAACCCCCTTCATTTTCCATACGAAAGAAGTTAGCCTTGGGGCGGGCATAGAAGTAGAGTTTAGGGCATGATGATAATTTTTAAAACACTTTTAGGTTTTCATTTCAAGCTCAGAATACACGAAATGGCTCAGGAAAAAATAGGCAACATTTAATATTAGCACGAAGAAGCCATATGTTGCTTGTTCGCTTGTTTTTGTGTTATTAGCAAAGGATACCTTTTATCGTCATTAACTCCTAAGGCTTATTCCTTCAAGTAGTTCTTTCACTTGGTTATTTGGATGGTGTTTCCGCTTTACATCTAATATTTAAAACGTCAGATAGTCACTAAATAATCTTAAATATTTGTTTAGCTAAGTTTTCCGTTGTCAAACGCTAAGCTGTAGAAGAATTTACAGTTTAGGGAATGTTTAGATTGGATGGAATAGAAAACAAAACGGATAATGTGCACGTTGTAAGTCATTCTACTTAAGGGTGTCTTAAAGCTAAGGTATTTGAAAAAAATGAGTGAAAAATGTTGTGTTTCTTGAAATACATATCTTAAATGCCGATATCTTACTTGATATAGATGTGGTAAAACACTGCGATAAATAGTTTGGATCACAATTGATTTCAAAATGTGGACCCTCGATAGAGCCTCCAGAAAACGTCCCCGACACCAATAGGGCCTTAAAATAATTTATTTGAGTAAAAACGTCGTTCAGTACTTCGGGCCCGAACTTTATAAACTCCACTATGTGGTTTGAATTACAAATTCCATGTATTGGGCTGGCCCCTTAAAAATTTCAATATGTTTTTGTAAATTGTCTGCTAGTAGATATAGGAACTTCAATATACTGAAAACTACACAATAACTTTCCATAGGAGCTAATTAAGAAAAGTATACTTTTATTTTCTTTTTACTTTCAAAACCCCGAATGTTAAATAACAGACATTACGGTTAAACAATGCGGCCAAATATAGGTTAGGAATTTCCTATGATCTATATTGAACATTTTTTAAAAATATATTTTTCACCCTACGGAAACCCGCAATACCACTCCGAGTAGGTACTCCGAGTAGAAAATGTGACGAAACCCTCAACAAATAAATCTGGACCATACATTGGGTCTCTGTCAAGACTATTAAAACCTTCAATATACCGAAAACGAAGCGGGACTTTATATGGGGGTTAAGTAAAAATCAAGCGAGCGGTAACAAACACCTTTGAACAAATTGAGAAGGAGGTCGACTTGATATAGAAGAACAACAGTTGCTACTATGGTCAAAAACAGCAATTCAGAAACAAGTCCACCTCCCACCAGATCAAACACATACTCTACAGGACGCTGATACTACCCGTGCTGTTGTATGGATCTGAAATATAGGTTAATAATTTCCTATGACCTATAAGCCAAAATCAAGCGAGCGGTAACAAACAAATTTGAACAAATTGAGAAGGAGTCCGACTTGATATAGAAGAAGGATATTGTTGGCCAAAAGTTGCTACTATGATCTAAAAAAGCAATTCAGAAACAAGGCCACCTCCCGCCAGATCAAAATCATACTCTACAAAACGCTGATACTACCCGTGCTGTTGCGCAAGCAGATAAGGCAGCAAAGATTCTCCGAACGATATTTGGGCCGATCAGCGTTGACAGTGAATATCGTCGTCGAAGGAACCATGAATTGTACAATTTATTCTTGGAAATCGACGTATTCAGACGTATCGAGCTGCAGCGAATACGGTGGACAGGTCATGTTGTGAGAATGGATGGTAATGCCCTAGCTCAAAAGACATATAAAAGTGAACCAACTGATGGTCCACTTAGAAGGAGAAGATCGGGAATTCGATAGAAAGATCAGGTGGAAGAAAATATTTCAGAACATGGGCTTTTAAATTGGAAGATCTGCGTGCAAGACCGACGCGCCTTCAAATCTTTTTTTAGCTCGGCTTATGCAGCAAAGGTTCTGTCACAAGCCAGCTAAGTCAAAATCTAGAATTTTCTGCCCGTGTCGTTTTTTTATGTCACTCTCCAAGCCATTTCGATGTGGTAATACGGCTAAAACCTCCAAAATACTGAAGATGTGGTGCCACCATGGGACTTATACCAAAATATGTACCAATACAACTCATTTGCCAAATATCATAAGAGCAGTTGCAATCTCTGTCCAAAATTCCAAAAATCTATTTTGAACATTCTGATCTATCTCTATGGCGACATACGGACGGAGATGGAGAATATGTAGCTTATGGGGTCTACCACATATATTCCGAAGTGTTACGAACAGAAAGGCAAATCGAATATACTTCGCAGAACCAGTGTTTTAAAAATCCGGACCTACTCAAATTCGTCAATATTTCTTCTATAACCTACATCGCCTCTACGGCTCTTTTAAACATTCATTCTTTAAAACATGCATGCCCATTATAGGCCTTGAAAAAATATTCTTAAAAAAATCCACGCCTGCTGATGGTCCTTGAAAAAATATTCTTAAAAAATCCACGCCTGCTGATGGTCCTTGAAAAAATATTCTTTAAAAAATCCACGCCTACTGATGGTCCTTGAAAAATCCACGCCTCTTTTAAGCCTTAAAAAAATTCTTTAAACAATTTACGATTCTTATAAGCCTTTAAGAAATATTATTTAAAAAAATTACGCCTCTTTGTGGATAATTTAACAAATATTCGTTAATTCGCCTTATATAGTCCTTGAAAAAAATATTTTAAATTATCCACAAAGAAGTTATACCCTCAAATCCTTACAGTTTACTACTGTATTTAATCCCTTACAGCATTTTAACCCTTTACACACTTCAGCGTCAATAATTTAACAAAATACATATATAATAAAATGGAAAATGTCGACACCACTTTTTTTCTTAATAAACATTAATTTTCTCTATATATCCAAACTTTCTCCCCATATTATAGTCAAGCAAAAATTTTATCATAACATATTTTAAGTAGTTTCCAACAATAACACAAAAAACCCCAAAAACTTGGTAAATATTTATCCATTTCTAAATAGCGTATAATTTAAAATATTTACCGCGCACACACATAGACACAGAGTAGATAAAATCGAAAGGACTAGAATCGCGAGAACCTTTTTGTACAATACAATACAAGCCAAGCCAGGCAGGCCGACAAATTAAAGGTTATTTTCTTAATGTACCAGTTGTTGTTATTGTTGTTCCTTTTGTTTTAAATAAGTGTGTAACGTATGTATGTTTGTTGAGACATTCATTAAATGTAAAATATAGCAATAAATTAAAATATATGTACGAAAAACAGCTAAAAACAAACAAACAAATGAACAAATTTCACGAAATTGTTTTGGCTTGGTTCGTTACATACCAACAAACATATTTGTATAGCATTTTACAATTTTTTTACAAAGTATGGCTTTTCGAATAACAAATGTATAGAATAAGTTATTTATGGTACTGTTAAAAATTGTGTGTTTGTAGATGTGCCAGTGTGTATGTGTGCGAATTTATTTTTACTGTTACTTGAAAATTTATTTTAAACATTAGGTTTTTTGTATGCCATTTCAGTAATGAAAGCTCTTAAACAAATTGCAGGATATTCATAAGGGTGAGGTGTGAAAATTGTGGGGGAGAGAAACACTTTGGAGGAATATAAAATATTTTAAAGAGAGAGAGATACATATTTCGGATTTTTTTAAAGAATATTTTTTCAAGGCCTATAAAAGGCCTGTATTTTTTCAATGCCTATAAAAGGCGTGCAGTTTTTAAATAATATATAATGAATATATTTTAAAGTCAAGCACCAACACAAGGCGTGGATTTCTTAAGGACCAACACAAGGCGTGAATTTTTAAAGAATATTTTTTCAAGGACCAACACAAGGCGTGGATTTTTTAAAGAATATTTTTTCAAAGCCTATAAAAGGAGTGGATTTTTTAAAGTGAACTTTTTCAAGGCCTATAAAAGGCGTGGATTTTTTAAAGTGTACTTTTTCAAGGCCTATAAAAGGCGTGGATTTTTTAAAGTGTACTTTTTCAAGGCCTATAAAAGGCGTGGATTTTTTAAAGTGTACTTTTTCAAGGCCTATAAAAGGCGTGGATTTTTTAAAGTGTACTTTTTCAAGGCCTATAAAAGGCGTGGATTGTTTAAAGTGTACTTTTTCAAGGCCTATAAAATGCGTTGATTTTTTAAAGAGTACTTTTCAAGGCCTATAAAAGGAGTGGATTTTTTAAAGAGTACTTTTGCAAGGCCTATAAACGGCGTGGATTTTTTAAAGAGTACTTTTCCAAGGCCTATAAAAGGCGTGGATTTTTTAAAGAATATTTTTCAAGGCCTATAAAAAGCGTGGAGCATGCACCAGCTGATTAGTACAATTTGGCTAGAGGAATACATGCCCAATGATTGGAACCTCAGCATCCTGTGTCCCGTGCACAAAAAGAAGACAAGACGATATGTGCCAACTATAGAGGAATAAGTCTCCTTCCCATCGCATATAAAGTGCTATCCAGTGTGCTGTGTGAACGACTGAGGCCAATGGTCAGTGACATCATTGGACCATACCAATGCGGCTTCAGACCTGGCAAATCCACCATTGACTAGATTTTCACTCTGCGTTAAATCCTGGAAAGATCTACAGGCCGATCTGCGTCGATGGTGAATATCGGCGTCGAATGAACCATGAGCTTTACAATTTATAGCGGACATCGACATAGTCAGTCGTATTGAGCTGCAGCGACTACGGTGGCTAGGCCATGTTATGCGAATGAATGAGAATGCACCAGCTCAAAAGGCATATAAAAGCGAGCCTACTGGTGGTTGCCGTAGAAGGGGAAGGCCACGAATTAGATGGAAAGACTAAGTAGAAAACAACATCTTGGAACGTGGTCTTCCAAATTGGTGGATTTGCGCACAAGACCGACGCGCTTGGAAATCTTTTTTAAGCTCGGCTTATGGAACAACCATTCTGTAACAAGCCAGCTAAGTAAGTAAGTAAAAGGCGTGGGTTTTTTAATGAAGAGCGTGGATTTTTTAAAGAATATTTTTTCAAGGGTCATCAATAGGCGTGGATTTTTTAAAGAATATTTTTTCAAGGACCATCAATAGGCGTGGATTTTTTTAAGAGTACTTTTTCAAGGCCTATAAAAAGCGTGGATTCTTTTAAAGAATATTTTTTCAGGGTCTACAAAAAGGAGTGGATTATTTAAGAAATAGTTTTTCAGGGTCTACAAAAAGGCGTGGATTTTTTAAAAAATAGTTTTTCCGTTATTATTAATAGGCTTGGATTTTTTAAAGAATATTTTTTTAATGGCCATCAATAGGCGTGGCCCGTTATTACTAATAGGCTTGGATTTTTTAAAGAATATTTTTTTAATGGCCATCAATAGGCGTGGCCCCGTTATTATTAATAGGCTTGGATTTTTTAAAGAATTTTTTTTCAAGGACCATCAATAATCGTGGATTTTGTAAAGAATATTTTTTAAAGGACCACCAATAGGCGTGGATTTTTTAAAGAATATTTTTTCAGGGTCTACAAAAAGGCGTGGATTTTTTAAAGAATATTTTTTCAGGGTCTACAAAAAGGCGTGGATTTTTTAAAAAATAGTTTTTCAGGGTCTACAAAAAGGAGTGGATTTTTTTAAAAATAGTTTTTCAGGGTCTACAAAATGGCGTGGTTTTTTAAAAAATAGTTTTTCAGGGTCTACAAAAAGGCGTGTTTTTTTTTTAAAAAAATAGTTTTTCAGGGTATACAAAAAGGCGTGGATTTTTTAAAAAATAGTTTTTCCGGGTTTATTAAAAGGCTTGGATTTTTTAAAGAATATTTTGTCAGGTTTTATAAAAAGGTGAGGATTTTTTAAAAAATATTTTTTCAGGGTCTAAAAAAGGGCGAAATTTGTTTAAAGAATATTTTTTCAGGGTCTAAAAAAGGGCGAAATTGTTTAAAGAAGGGTCTATAAAAAGGTGAGTATTTTTTAAAGAATATTTTTTCAGGGTCTATAAAAAGGCGAGGATTTTTTAAAGAGTATTTTTTCAAGGCCTATAAAAGGCGTGGATTTTTTAAAGAGTACTTTTTCAAGGCCTATAAATGGCGTGGATTTTTGCAGTGTCTATAAAAGGGCGAGGATTTTTAAAGAGTACTTTTTCAAGGGTCTATAAAAAGGCGAGGATTTTTAAAGAGTACTTTTTCAAGGCCTATAAAAGGTGTGGATTTTTCCAGGATCTATAAAAAGGCGAGGATTTTTAAAGAGTACTTTTTCAAGGCGACTATTTTTTCCCATAAATTGTTGAATATACCTCCTTATTAATGGCAAGCAAATCTAAAAGACACACACATTCTTAAAATTTATCTATTACATTTTTCGGTTTGTTTATTTATCACTTCAACAGCTGCTGCTGCCGTTGCTACTTCTGTATCTGCTACTGTTGTTGTGCATATGTTTACAGAAGTAATTATCACCTGTTAAAATTTTGCTACACCTACAAAAATGCTTACGTTTTTTTCATTCATTTTTTATTCTAAATTGAAAATAAATACTTTGTTTAATGAATGGCTTAAACAACAGAAATAAATTCTTTTGTCGTCTTGTCTGCCTGCCTTTTTATGAGATTTTGAACATAATTGAAACGTTTTTTTTTTGTGTTTTGGAATAATGCTGGTTTTTTATAAACAGGGTTCTTTGACCTGGTTCTAATATGCTGGCTGGTGGCATGTACAATATTTTGTGTATGGTTGTTGGTTTTTTTTCGTTAATTAAAATATTTCGAAATATTTTAAATACAAAAAATGGTGTTAAAACAGTCATCTATTCTATGTACATATTATTATGCGGGTTTTAGAGAATAATTTTAACTGCTTTTGACATTGACATGGGTTGGTATTTTATTAAATACCTTGGGCATATAGTCTCAATGAGGGTGTACCTACTAGAGACATATTATGACAGCAATTAAAAAACGGAATGGAATATTAAAAAAAATGAAATGACCTTACCGCAACTAAGTTTCTAGTAAGATAGTTTAGTGGAGGACCTTCACAGATTTGCAATATGACATACCTAGAATGAGAAAAAAGAATAAATAAAAATTAGTTATATGGTATTTATTAAAGGAAAATTAATAACTATAACAAAGGATCATCCAAAATGTTCTAATAAAAATTGGTATAGAATATGAAATTCGAAAATCATTGGCTTGAGTTGTAGACTCCATCATTTACTTTGTCTACATTACTGTATCCTTTGAAGTATTTTTCCAATCCAATTTTCATATTCATAAATTATTAGCCTGCTGATGATGATGGTGGTGTAAATTTTCAAAGAGAACGAATTAATGTAATCATTTAATAAATTATTATTTTACGCTAAATATCAATCGAGCATAAATTAATCGGATATTAATTCCAAGTATTTCACTAAAGCGTCAAAACCATCACCACCACCATCACAAAATTTAATTGCCAATTTATTTACTACCAAACGTTTTGTTTTCTTAGAATCATATTGAAATTTTGTATTTATTAAATTATTGAATATTAATTTATTTATATAAAGATAAAGAAATAAATAAATGGATAAAGAAATAAATTTTTGATGTGATTACTTGGAATATTGTTACAGACACCATCATAAATAGCTAGGCAAGTGAAGCGGTTTGGATTAGATGGTGTTTAATGGAAATATTCGATTATGACACGTCATAATTGTAATCTCTCAGGAGATATTAAAGAGGATGCCATCAATAAAAAGTGGATTTGATTGTCTTTGAAAAACGCACAGCTTTGTTGTTGAGAAGAAAAATATGAAGAATAAAATATATAGAAAATAAAACAATAAAATATACGTTTGGAATAACATTTGTGGACCAGAAAAAGAACGTGGATTTTTCTAAGACCATTGTTCAATAATCAGCAGATGCTTGGGATTTTTATTGAATATTTTTCTCGTGGATTTAGCATAGGATTGATTTAGCATTGACTGAGGTAGAGTATTTTTAAGGACCAAGATTAGGATTTCTTAAGAAAATTGCTCTCAAGTAATACTGATGGTTGGATTTGTTTTCAAATAATTTTTAAACCCTACACATATTTCCTATAACGCCGCGAAATATAGATCCTAGACCCATCATCATATTTCCACTAGTTCAGTCGATCTAGACATGTGTGTCCCTCCGTCCGTCCGTTATAATTTGTAAACACGATACTGGACACAGTTATGGACCAATCGTCACAAACATTTTGACCAAAGAGGAACCCTATTGTTTTTAAAGATGAGTCTTTAGTGTTAACACTTTGACCCCCTATTTTTTCCCGTAATCATAGAATAATTTTCTGTTCACAGATTTAATGCAAAATTTGACATCCATGCATTCGGGAGATACAGTACATTCTTTCTGAAAAATAAAAGCCCAATATCAAGTAACCCAAATGCAAAATCGACGAAAAATCATTTTAGATTATTCTCCATATTCTGTTTTACAAGAATCGAAAATAATTTTGATTGCAGAATTCGTACAATTTGAATATCTAGCGTTTTGAATAATTTGGACTGTATGCGCAATTAGTACTGTACACATTTTTTTGCCTTCTTCTCTATATTAATAAGTTAATAACTTTACCATATGAAAGCAAAGAAATATATATCTACTAGCAGCATATTAAATATAAGCTCTAAAACATTTTCTTGCCTGTGGGCAGAAAAAACTTCGGTTTATCTGTTTTATTGGTCGCTCAAGAGGTTACAGTTGTGATCCGAACACGAAGAAGGGCATCTGGTCAAAGAAAAAGCATGACTGTTTTGATGAAAATCGCCCAATAGACCAACTTAATGGAATGGTTGTCAGATAATGAATATCCCATATTTAGGGGGTCAAATGGACCAAAACCTTATGTGTAAAATAAAAAAAATTAGTTTTATGTTTCAGTACAAAAAAAAAAAAATTCTCGCCTCAAAGTTTATATCTCCCAAATTTATATTTATGCCTTCATAATTTATTTTTTAAATTTGTGTGTATAACAATTTAAAATTCACATAACATTCATTATTTTTTCTGACGCGTTTTTTGACAACGACAACAACAAAATTCTTCCAATTTCATTAATTTGTCTGCCTTATCCATGTTAGCTAAATCTGTATGTCCTTGTTTCTCCAGAGAATACATTTCTCCTCTTGTTTACGCATTTCTGGGTCTCCTTAAAGGCAAACGAGATTGTATTATACAAAATATTTATTCATTTCAATATTTGTTTCTTTACACACACAGACACACACACACACACCCACCCACTCTCTAAGCCAAGCCTTATCCTTTTAAAGACACACACACGGACTTAAAATTAATTTTCATTGTTGGTTGGTTCGTGTCTAATGTTCGGTTTGTTGCTGTTGTCTCTCTTCTCTCCTTAAAATAATTTCGACTATTGAAAGTCCTCGAAAGGAACAAATTTCGAGTGTTAAACGAAACCACTAACATAATTTATCAAAACTTTTTTTTTACATACATATATAGACACATTTTGTTGTTGTTGTTTTTTCCTACATAATCTTCAAAATAAATTATTTCGAATACATGAAAAGCCTTTAATTAATTGGTGTCTTAGGGTCATAAGTGGTGATCTAGGCACTCATGCTGGGTGCAAAAGTCGCAAAAGGAAAAGAGCAATAAATCAAATAGGTCAAGGATACTTGTATATAATTTTCATTAATTTTTTTTAAAGAATTTCCTTAAAAATAAAAAAATAAAGTAAATATATTTGAAATACTTTCCGAAGAAAATTTACGCTTAATATTATATTCCACAAAATTTTCCTTTAAAGCCAAATTTCCGTTTAATATTATTCATTGATTTTGCCGCAAAACATTTTTACACTCTTCTTCGAAAGTGGGTGTATGTGTGTGTGTGTGTTCTGTGTTGCCTATGCGGTTCATTGATTATTCAAATACTTTAATTAACATTAATCATAACTTCTTCTTCCTCCTCGTCTTTGTAATTTTTGTGGAACACTTTTCGTCGTAATTTAATAACCACAAGCTTAAAAGTGAATTGAGGTAAGACCATTAAATTCCAGCAAAGAGATGAATAAATTATTTTCTGTTTTTCGGGGTTTGGTTTGGCTGCCTCAAGATAAATCAATTTGCAACAAAAACAGGGAATATTCATGCAATAATTATATTAACAGGAATGCGTAAATATACACAGGCACACACACACATTCCTACATATGTGTGGAGTGTGGTGCTTGGTATAAATTACACTAAAGTGTGTGGCTTCTACATATTTGTATATAAATTGTATATCGGTATGCAGTAATATGTAGATTTGTATCTGATTTTGTTCCTATTAATTCCTAAGAGATATTGATTATACAAATATGTAGTTTAATAAAACCACATACTCACCCACGCACACACACACACACCTACATACCATTTTGGGAGCTATTTTTGTTCTATGGAATTTCAAAAGAAATATGGTAATGGCATCTTTGCAATATATATGAGTCAATGCACTCGAAATCAGAGCCGTACGAAGGGGGGAATATTTCCTCCCGCCAAAAAAGGGGTATAAATTGTGGATATCTCCGAAGGTCTATTTAGTGGATTTTTTTGGTATAATTTATCAAGGACTTTCCAAAATTTTCAATACCTTTTTATATAAGCTTTTTGGAGGACCATTCCTTCATAAGGGGGAATTAAAAAAAATTAAGGACCTTTCATAAGCGAGGATAATTAAAAAAAAAAATATTTTAAAAATCATGGGTTTTTAATGACCTTCCATAGCCGCTTCTTCACCCACACACACACCTACATACCATTTTGGGAGCTATTTTTGTTCTATGGAATTTCAAAAGAAATGTGGTAATGACATCTTTGCAATATATATGAGTTAATGCACTCGAAAGCAGAGCTGTAAGGAGGGGGAATATTTCCTCAGAACAACAAAGGAGTAGAAATTGTGGATATCTCTGAAGGTCTATTTAGCTTTTTTATAAGCTTTTTGGAGGACCATTCCTTCATAAGTGTGAATTTAAAAAGAAATTAAAAACCTTTAACAAGCGAGGATAATTAAAAAATATTTTAAAAATCATGGATTTTTAATGACCTTTCATAGCCGCTTCTTCAAACGTGTTTTTTAATAAAAATGTTTTTAATGTGGATTTTCTTAAAAAAATACTTTTCAAGTACCTTCGATAATGCTATTAAAGGATGTTTGGAAAGGATCCCAAAAATCGAATTTGAATACCCTTCACTACACTGTGGTAAAGGGTATTGTCTTTGTGCATATGTTTGTAACAGGCAAAATGAATCGATGAAACCATAGGTCCAGTTCCTTTTGAGAATTATCATAGATCACTTTCTGAGTCGCATTTACGCATGTCTGTCCGTCCGTGTACCGTCCGTGAACAAAGTACAGGTCGCATTATGATCCGATTTGGATGAAATATGACACATGTCACTTATTTGACCCAAGGACGAACCCTATGAAATTGGGGAAGATCGATTCAGATTTAGATATAGCTCCCATATAGAGTTTCCTCTGATTTTAGTTAAATGGTGCACCAAACTCCCAACATTTGTCCGAATAAGACAAAATTTTGCACAGAGTGCGGAATATGGTATAGATTGATGCATGCCAAGTTTTGTTGGAAACGGTTCATATTTAGATATATCTCCCATATATAGATTCTACCGATTTTATATAAATGGAGCACCATACTGCCAATATTTTTCCGATTGAGACAACATTTAGTACAGAGTATTGAATTAGACCCAGATTGATGTATGCGAAGTTTTGGTGAAATCGGTTCAGATTTAAATATAGCTCCCATATATAGTTTCGTCTGTCAAATTTATGTTTTAAAGGACTTTCCATAAGCATTGTTTTTTTACAAATATTTTTTAAAGGAATTAGGGATTTTTTTAAAATATTTTTTAAAGGAATTTGCATGAGCGTGGATTGTTTAGAAATATTTTAAGGTTTTTTTATGACCGTGAATTAAAAAAATCAAACGTGAATTTTGAAAAATATTTTTCAAGGACTTTGCATAAGCGTGGACTTTTAAAAGACATTGCGCAAGGTAAAGCATAATTTTTATACCCTCAGCCTTTAGGCTAATGTGGGTATATACACTTTGATATGGTTAAAAAGTGTCTCATCGAAATATTAGTTTTAGACCCCATGTTTCTTTGGACCAAATCCGTTTCAGAAAATATGGAGTCGATTTAGCCATATCCGTCCGTGCACTGTCCGCCTGTCTGTCTGTCTGGTGCGCACGATAACTCTCGAAGGCAGCAACCGATTTCATTCAAACTTTGCACATCTTCCAAACTTAGTTAAAGTTCGAAAATGGGGAATATCGGTCCACCCCTTCTGGTACGTCCCCCACAAAAAGGACAAAATTGTGCTAAAAATTAATTTTATAATGACATGCAAACGGACTATCCAATTTTAACGAAACTTTGTGTAACGTATTATCTTTACCAAGCCTAGATCAAGTTTGAAGATGGGACCCATTGATCCACTACTTCTGATATCCCCTCCACAGAGGGTCAAAATTTTCAATATTTATAATACCAATATCAGGCTAAGGGAATGTCAAATTTGAACCAAACTTTGCACAACTGTTTACCTTTACCAAGCCTAAATCAAGTTTAAAGATGGGACCCTTTGGTCCACTCCTTCTGGTACCTACCCCACAAAATGGTCAAAATTGTGCTAAAAATTATATTTGTAATAACATACAAACGGACTATTCGATTTTAATGAAACTTTTTACAACCTATTATCTATTCCAAGCCTAGATCAAGTAGGAAGATGGGACCCATTGATCCATTTCTTCTACTACCTCTCCCTCAAATGGTTAAAATTTTCTATAATTCTAAATTCAATATCATGCGAATGGAATGTCCGATGTGAATTAAACTTGGCACAACTCATTACATTTGCGATGTCTAGATTAAGTCCGAAGATGGGACCCATTGGCCCACTTCTTCTGGTACCTCTCCTACAAATGGTCAATATTTTCAATATTTATAAATCAAACATCAGGCGAATGCAATCGGATTTGATCCAAACTTTGCACAACCTATTATCTTTACCAAGAATAGATTAAGTACGAAGATGGGAACCATTGCTCCACTCCTTCTGGTACCTCCCCCACAAGTGGTCAATATTTGTAAATCCAATATCAGGCGAATGGAATGTCCGATATGAGCCAAACTTTGCACAATCCATTATCTGTACTAATTCTAGATTAAGTCCAAAGATTGGTCCCATTGGTTCACTCCTTCTGGTACCTCCTCCACGAATAGTCAATATTGTCAATATTCATAAATTCAATATCAAGCGAATGGAGTGCCATATTTCAACCAAACCTTGCACAACTCATTACCTTTGCGATGTCTAGATTAAGTCCGAAGATGGGACCCATTGGCCCACTTCTTCTGGTACCTCCCCTACAAATGGTCAATATTTTCAATATTTATAAATCAAACATCAGGCGAATGCAATCGGATTTGATCCAAACTTTGCACAACCTATTACCTTTACCAAGAATAGATTAAGTACGAAGATGGGAACCATTGCTCCACTCCTTCTGGTACCTCCCCCACAAGTGGTCAATATTTGTAAATCCAATATCAGGCGAATGGAATGTCCGATATGAGCCAAACTTTGCACAATCCATTATCTGTACTAAGTCTAGATTAAGTCCAAAGATTGGTCCCATTGGTTCACTCCTTCTGGTACCTCCTCCACGAATAGTCAATATTGTCAATATTCATAAATTCAATATCAAGCGAATGGAGTGCCATATTTCAACCAAAACTTGCACAACCTATTACCTTTACCAACTCTATATCAAGTCTGGAGATGGGACCCATTGGTCTACTTCTTCTGGTACCTCCCTCGAAACTGGTCAATATTTTATAAAATTTGATAAACATTAAATCCGAAACTTCTTTTATAAAAACACATTTCTTATATAAAGTAATTACTTGTTTTAAAAATATTTTTCAAAGATTTTTTTTCTCAATGCTTGATTTTTTTAAATATTTTTAAGAAAGATTTTTAAACATATTTCCTCAAGGGTTTTACCAAAACTTGGATGTTTTCAAAATGTTTTAATGATCTTTCCTCAAGGAGGATTTTTAAACATATTTTGTCAAGGACCTTTCCTCAAGGAAAATTTTTAAAAATCTTTCCAATCGAGGATCTTGTAAAAATATTTTTCAAGGACCTTTTCTCAGGGATGATATTTTACATTTACATGAAATATGTTTTCAAAGGTCATTCCTTATTTCCTTATTTATTTGACGATTTTGAATTATCGAAGTTTTAAAAATATTTTTCAATGAATTCCCACAATCGTGGATTTAAATATATATATATGTATATATATATATATATATATTCAAGTAGTTATTTAAGTAGTTTTTCCTAATTAATGCAGAATTACTTTAATTAAATAACTCATATATTTCTGTCTTCATATTTTTCCTCATTTACAAAACTGGTGTGATACGAGCAAACCTTCTACTACCCCACTCAAATACACCGGTTGCGGTTATATGGTATTCATTTTTCCTCAACCATAAATTCTCATTTGTAATTTATTATACCCCAATTGATTATTATACTGAACATACTCATCATCAATATACAACAATATGCGTATGTAGGTTGCTGTGTTTGTGTAAAGGAATATCTATTCCTCATCACCGTTGGCTGCTTCAAATATATATTGGCATAGTTATCCTTTGTGGACAGACACAATTTATATTCACTTTTACTACTACTTCTACGACCGCCGTTCGACATACCAAACAAACGCACATAGTTTTATATCATACAATAATATGCTTCCTCATTCATACATACCTACACATATACATCTTCCTCATCTTAACAAAAATACACCTCATACTAATTCATATTCAATCAAGTGAAATTAATGTAATTACACATGTTGGGTTTATTGGTTGGTTGCTTGGCTGGCTGTATGGCTGACTGGCTCGTTGATGACTCTGGTGTTATGGTTCCTTTAACACTTGACTGATTTTCTTATAATCAACGTGGATACCCATCCGCACTTGGTATATTCTAGTGGAAATTATTAGTCATATAAAGAGATCTCCTCGGTATTGGGAAATGAGTGGTGATGTGTAGCTAAAGGATTCCTTTTGAATCCTCATAGATGAAAGTGTTTCTGTCCCTACTACTAATAAAGTGTAGGCGGTTTTGTAATTGGCAGTGTGCGTGTGTGTAATTTTTGTTTGGTAACAAATTTAATTGGGTGAAAATGGTTAAGTGGATTATTTATTTTTTATGTAAAATAATGAGATTAAATTTTTTACTAAATGTTCTATTGATAAAAGATAAACATAAACAAAAAACCAGTAAAGAAGGTTCAAAAGTGGGACTGGACCGACTATATGATACCCTTCACCACTTTGGGTACAAACAAGAAATGATAATGTATACAATATCCTGTTGATAGAAGAGACATAGCATTTTTTGATGACCATTGACATGGACTCGGTAAAAACAAATGTGATCTACATAGATACATGAACCAATAAAAATCATACACATGACATTCTGAAATCTATAAAAAAATTCCAATCGGGCAGACATGAATTTTTGGTGTAACATGAATGAAGTTCGGCAAAATTTTGTATGGGAGATATATGCAACTATGAACCAATTTCAACAAAACTTCACACACATGAAATTGGACTTCAGATTGGAATTCAGCATGCTGTGAAAAATTTTGTCTCAATCGGAAAAATACTGGGAGTTTGGTGCAGCATTTACCTAAAATCGGACGAAAATATATAGAGCTATATCTAAATCTGGACCGATTTCAATAAAAACTTCATAGATGTCAAACTGGACTGAATTCAGTACTTTGTGCAACATTTTATTTCAATCGGACCAAAATTACGATTTTGGTGCATAATGTACACAAAATCGAACGAGAATATGTATGGAATTTATATCTTAATCTGAACCGATTCCAACAAAACATCACGTACATTAATCTGGACCTATATGAGTACTCTGTGCAAAATTTTATTTCAATCGGACCAATATTTGGAGTTTCGTGCACCATTTACCTAAAATCGGACTAAACTATATATTGGAGCTATATCTAGATCTAAACCGATTTCAACCAAACTTGGCATACATCAATCTGGACCTATTTTAGTACTCCGTGCTATTTTTTTTTCAATCGGACCAATATTGGGAGTCTCGTGCACCATTTACCTAAAAACGGACGGAACTATATATCGGAGCTATATCTATATCTGAACCGATTTCAACCAAACTTGGCATACATCAATCTAGACCTAATTCAATAGTCTGTGCAAAATTTTGTCTCCATCGGTCTAATATTGGGAGTTTGGTACACAATTTACCTAAAATCGTATGAAACTATAAATGGGAGCTATATCCAAATCTAAACCGATTTCAACCAAACTTGGCATACATTAATCTAGACCTAATTCAATACTCTGTGCAAAATGTTGTCTCAATCGGAGCAATATTGAGAGTTTGGTGCACCATTTACCTAAAATCGGACGAAACTATATATGGGAGCTATATCTAAATCTGAATCGATTTTCTCCAATTTCAGTAGGGTACGTCCTTTGGCCAAATAAGTGACCTATGCCAAATTTCATCCAAATCGGATCTTAAATGCGACCTGTACTTTGTTCACAAAAATACATGGACGGACGGATATGCATGAATCGACTCAGAAAGTAATTCTGTGCATATTCTCAAAAGGAACCAACCTTTTGCCTGTTAAATACATATGAAAAAAGACGTAATACCCTGTACCACAGTGTGGTGAAGGGTATACAAATCTACGCCTTCCTTGGCACTTCAAAAAAATATGTTTAACAAATCCACGCCTTCCTTGGCACTTCAAAAAAATATTTTTGAAAAATCAACACCTTCCTTAGTACCTTCCAGGAAATGTTTATTTCCATCTGTCTTGCTTACCACATAACTGTCCTTCATGCCAATTGTATATTTTCTTATTTACGTTTTTTTTGCCCATGAAACTATCGAAAAAGAAAACAAAAACTGTCCTTAATCCCCAATAGATTATTGATACCGAAAAAAACTTTGTTTTCATTCCGAATAATTTTTTTTTTTTTTTTGTGTACAATTCAATTTTATTTATTTTTGTGTGATATTTTTCTGTTATCTTATTTCTTGGTATCATTCAACCTTCTTTTTAAGCCAAAAGACTAATGAAATCTTTTTCAGATTCTGTTTTTTTCTCTCTCTCTCTTTCTCATCTACAGATAAATCATTATAATGAAGAAGATATGTAATCCGATGAAAGTAGAAAAAACACAGATATAAAATCAAAACAAAATACATACATCCTTATATTTCTCCTTGAACTATATACATATGTTTATATATATGTATATAGATATTTATATATTATTCTCTTTGCTACTCACATCAGAAGTAGAATGATGTGAATGTGAATATTTGCAATGAAATTAGAATATGAGTACGAAAAGAATATTCATGTTTCTATGTGTGGGTATGTATGTGAATATTATATATACACTCACACACACACAAAGAAGCTGGATTTTTCTTAATGCAATTACTTGGAAATATGTGAAATAGGAAGAGCATTACTTAAATAAACATTTGCACACACACGCACACAAATACATTCGCATAGAGAGAACGAAATACTCACTACACATAAGGAATACGTATGTGTCTTATGCATAACATATAATATTCTGTATAATATTTTCTATGTGAGCTAGATGCTGTATATATGTATATATTTTATTTCTTTTCTTAATGATATGTAAAGTATTATGGCACATATACAAATTATTTTTAATCTTAAACCAAGATATGCAAGGTATAACACAAAAAGATTTTTTTTGTAATTTAAAAGAGAGAAAAACTCGGTGACTTGGTAAATTCTTGAATTCTTGAAGAAATTACAAACAATATTCAGCAAAACTAAGTTTTCTAAATATTTTAAATTAATAAATTCTCAACACAAATGACACAAATTAATTTTTATTAGATATCCATATACATATAGACCTTTCCTAGAGCTAGAATTCTGAAATTTGGAATGTGGGTCACTGATGGAAAGTGAGAAAAATGTAGAAAAGGGTTTTTGAAAATTCGACCTATAAGTGTATGAAAAGTACTAAGTTGTACCCTACACAACTATGTTGTCAGGGTATTATAGCTTTGTGCAGCCCCTAGAGTTTGTAACGCCGCGAAATATTGGTCATAGACCCACCCTTAAGTATACCAATCATCATATCTCGACTAGCTGAGTCGATCTAGACGTGTGTGTCCGTCCGTCCGTCTTTCCGTCTGTCCATTATAATTTGTAAACACGATACAGGTCACAGTTATGGACCAATCTTCATGAAATTTTGCATGTAGGATGGGTTTTGGCCAATGAAGACGCCTATTGTTTTTGGTAAAGACAGGTTAATACTTAGGGGATGAAATGGACCAAAAACTTTATTTTTGTCTGATTTTCTAGTCGCTCCAGAGGACGCAATTATGGCATGCCTGTTTTGATAAAGATCGGTCAATATTTAGCGGGTCAAATGGACCCTCTGACTTTTGTGTGAAAAATGACAAATTTTGTATTCTATATCATATATATTTATTCCTGATGGACATATGCCCAAGAAGTTGATAGTATATCCAAGAGGAGTGGTTATCCTTTCAAGTGATACCAATTACATTGTCGTATGTACTCGGATGTGGGAGTTACACTTAAATATTTACTGGTGCTTATGTATTCCGATATTATTTAGTAACCTATTACCACACTGGAAGGCGGAAATATAGCGATGATCGCTTTGAAATGTTCCATGAGATTCCAGTTATGATCAAGGACAACGTCTATAATTTTCGGCGACGATCAGATAATAAATTTGGGATGAAGTGGACCGAAAACATAATTTATTGTGTTTTTTCGAGTCAATCTATAGGTCTCAATTGAAAGCCGAACATCACAACACAACCCACGGTGAAGGAAATCTGGACAAGTAATTAGAAGGACTGTACAGAATATTAGTAATATTCGGAAAATATATGAGTGCTGTTGACCTCTAATCGGGCAACAGGGTGTAGATATCACGAAATATTGCCCAGGCTTGGAATAAACCTCCACAGAAAGTTACAATTCCGTGGTAGTTGTGTAGGGTAGCGTCGAGCCCCGTTCGACTATACTGCTCGGCTCACTGGTTTTTATTTATTTCTGTTTCGAGTTGAGGAAAGCCAGAGAGATACTACATTCCCACCATTATTCGAAGCGTTTTTTTACAATTTGTTATTGTGTGAACGGATAGGGCTGAAACCCTGAATTTTGGAATTAGAACTATTATTGGATTAAGGTAATACTAGAATTACGTGCTTACGGATTCGGAAATTACTAAATATGGTACAATTTGTTTTGTGTGAACGGGTAAAAGGGGGAGTTTAGGATTGAGACATTGAGGTGGTTTTGAAAATTCGGTACAATTAAGATTTGATACAATTAATATTGAAGTGAACGGATAGAGATGGAAAACTTATATTTGGAATTAAAATTACTATTAGAGTACAGGATAGAAGTAGTGGTACTAAATATGGTACAACTTTGGTCTATGTGAACGGATAGGGCTGAAATCCTGAAATTTGGAATTAAAACTAGTGTTGGAAATAAAAACACGAAAATAACTAAATGGTTAAATATTACAATTTGTTTTGTGTGAACGGGCAAAAAAATTAAAATAAAGGCAGGTTGTTGCGAAATTTATAGAAGAAATAAAAAAAACGTTTTTAGATTTAAATTAAAATAAAGGCAGTTGCTTTATTGATAAAAAATAGAAGAGTGGAAAAATAGAGTGACAGATTACCTGTTGATTGGTAGGCCAACGAAAAGAGAGTGTTTGAGTGTCAACAATAATAAAGGAAGGTGGCGTCGGCGCTAATTCCATACTCGTTAGAATCTCCCATTTGACATTTCAATGTTGTAATATTACGGAGTATGAAGATTGTAACGAATATGGAATTCAATGCGTTTTGAAACACAATAGAAGTGTAAACGCCCAAGAGAATGAAATCAATAGATTTTCTAAATTAAACATTGGCGACCCCCTTGCAACATTATTAATGTTGTAACACTCCAAATTATACAATATATATAACTTAATCTATAAGTACAAATAAGATAGAGTAGGACAGTGCAGTGTGAGTCATTCATAATAATTTCATTTATTTTTTTTTCCAATTAAATACGAACATTTAATACCTAAGAACTAGGTGTGGCATACTCCAGAGAGCACCCATCCAAATATCGTATAATGGGCTACAGGAAGCCCCGGCATCGCTTGCACCCGATTGGTGACGATTTTGGCATACATTTCAGGGCCAAACACTAAAGCCACGCGGCCTGGCCTGAAAAAGCACGGATCAGCGAGAGGTAGACCCAAAAACGATTCTTTCGTCCGTTCAGAGATGGCTTCCAACGGCGTAACAACATGGCGTAAGTCTGCAACCCGTGCCATGACCGATAGGGTTTGAAATGGATCGTAAGTTGATGTCACCGAAATGCGACAGAACCGGATCCCATCTAAATTGGATGTGGGAAGCCTCAGGTCAGACACCATTGAGGCACATATTAGGCTTTGCCTACCACAAGGATCCAATACTGCACGAATTGGAATTGAAGGGCCGACATGCTGAAGTCTTACGATAAGACTAGGGGATAATGTTGACACCTGTTGCAAGGGTAATGACCCGAGTGAGTTACTAACAAAATTTGCGATTGATCGACTATCAGCGGACGATGTTGAATCTGATCTAAATCTCGGACCTGACATCGGACTGCGATACGGACGAGACCTTATGTTTTCACGAGAACGGACGGACATTTTAGTTACATGACCGTTATCCGCCGAATCTTTGTGTAATAGTGTGTTGTGTCTACCTCCACACTTCAAACACACTTTTTGACTATGACAGTCATTGGCTTGATGCCATTTGGCCAGGCAGCGTGTGCAATCCCGGTTTACGTTTATAATATGTATGCGAGCCTCAACGGACATCGCAAGAAAATCTCGGCACGTACCAATCGAATGCCGGCGATTACAAACGCGACAATTTCTATTTAAATTCGAGGAGCCCGCAGATACGGACTCCGATGATCGAACAAATACCGAGTCACCCACAGTTATGGGATCTGGCCTGGATACCGAACTTGTCGACGAAGAACCCGCAGTTACGGATTCTGATGGGTGAACGCAATTAAAACCCGCAGTTACGGGTTTGGACATTTGATCTTCGACGATAGGGGACATGCTGGAACCCGCAGTTACGGATTCGGTTTCCGACTCGGTTATTTTCACCGCTGCTATTGGACGAACCAACTCATCCAAAACTTCCGAAGTGGTACGCTTCTTTGGTACATCGGCCCTCTCTAGTACGTTGTCGATTTGAGCGATAAGATCGATTGCGTACATATTTGAAGCGTCCATGGTACTAAGAGGGAAGAAAAATATTTTAATGATTTTCATCATTCGACGATTGGTCGGTCAGAATGACCAACTTAGATATAGGCCGCTTTACAACGCCGTTTGTCGTGCAAATTTCTACACCCGGGTGAATATTTTCTAACGACTAAATCGGCCTTTACAACATATATTTGTGGAAATTTCCGCTTATACCTCATATGATTCAAAACTGACTTTTCTAAACCGATTCACAAGCGATATCGGTTGTCCAAAAATAAGAGGATCAAGCGGAGCAACTAAAGGAGCTTCTATCAAAAAAGATGACCGAGTGTTATAGCTACAAATTCAACTAGACTATCCGACGTTGACAACCTCGACGAGCAATAAATCGATACCAAATTCTGCTTCCAAATGAATAGCCTTAGTCGAAAAACAAACGAACACACAAACATATCCATTTGTTATTTACAAGCTCGACCAGTTTTAGGTATTCTGAGTGAAGATTATTAGGAGAAGTCGAACCTCCTCAAATTTCAAAAACATAATTATTTATCGATGTAAAAATATTTACAACGGTATCGACCACAAGTTCGACAAATGAACCATAACAAATATGCAATTGTATGAATGCCTGTTACAAAGGAGGAATATTTATCCATGATTTTTTACGAATGGGAAAGAACAAAAGACAAATGAAAATGCACCGAACTCATTTCAATGTCTGTCTCCAGTGGAGGTAAATCTCGAATAGACTAAGAGAATTATTAACAAGATCATGGATACTACAAACTCCATTGGCCATGACAAAACAAAAATAGAATCCGTCCCACAATAAACCTGACGAAATTCTACAACGATCTCAATAACTTTCAAAAGTTAATAGGCTAAAACTGCTCCGCAAAGTTCCAAACGAGGTAGTAAAAATGATTTAATAGGAGCTACTTTTGTATTACTAGATACTAAATGCACGAACACATTTTGAACTAGGACTTCAATTCGACTATATACTACCCCGGGGTATGCCATAACTGAGGCATTATAAATTACATGCAATTCCGCCGAACATTGAGAAGTGTACCGAACACAACGACAAATTTGAATTGCATTTTCTTGGGGAGATGTGTCCACAAATTTAAGCCATTCGACGAACCTGGCTTCCACAAGAGGATCGCCCCAGCCGATTTGATTTAGACCTAGTTTGTGTATTATAATTTTGCCTGCGAATAGTAGTGGAAAAGGTACGGATCATTGACGAGGGGATGGGTCCAGTAACCAGCCAGCCAAAAACTGAATTTTGAGCTAACAAACTTCCAGCAACAATAGTACGACAACCATCTAACAATATTTTTGGGTACAAATCTGCACCTAAAAGAAGATCCACGGGACGTGAATCAAACAAATTAGCATCTGCCAGACGAATACTTGGCATTTGGGCTCTTAAATCAGACGTAACTGTAAATGAGGGAAGATTACCCGAAATTGACGGCAAAACCAATGCGCTAGTTTCTAGCATTACTGTAGGATCACAAGGACTCCCAATTTTCAAAGAACAAACTTTACGAGAATTGGCCGAAATTGCACAATTCACTCCCGAAATACTAACATTAGTTGTAGAGACAGGGAGTTTCAAACGTTTTTGAAGCCGCTCAGACAAAAATGAAGACTCTGACGCGGGGTCTATTAAAGCCCTAGCAGGATAAGAAACACCATCATGGAGAATATTTACTGTAGCGGTACCCAGTAATACCGATTTATTTTGGGAAGTGTGGAAGACCTGCCGAGAAACAAGAGATGTGGTGGATGCGACAGTAGGATTTACAGGTGCGGGAGTTGGTGAATTATTGGGACTCCGGTTTACCGAACAAACCGTAGTATTTGACTTATTTGGTGATGAATCGTTTCGGTGCAACAAAGTGTGATGTGTTCTGCTACATTGAGAACACCGATGCTTACTTCGACAAGTTTTAACCTCGTGCCCCTTTCGCAAACAATTGACACATAGGCGATGCCGCTTAACGATCGAGAATCTATTAGAAATCGACATATTTCTAAAACGAGGGCATTCAAAAAGTTGATGGACGTGTTGCGGACAGAGAATACAATCCTTTTTTTGGGGCGACTTTAAATTATTTGACGTATCCGATTTAGTCAAATGTGTTTGGACCCTTTTTACGTTAGATTTGGGTGCCTGTTCACTTCCTCTCATATCATGGAGGCACATTAGAGTTCTAATTCTCTCAGTTAGGAAGCTATCTAAATCTTTCCAAAGTGAAATAGCTGCTTTGTCCCTAACGCTTTGCTCCCACAAGGTTTGAGTAATTTTGGGTAGCCGTTGAAGACACAAGAACACTAAAAATGGGTCCCAATTTTCTGTTGGGATGTCATAGATAGACATCGCTGATAAACAACCGTTAATACCCCGTTGGATATGTTTTAGACCCGAAGTGGATTCAATTTGAAGTACCGGCAGAGCAAACAGGGTTTTCAATTGATTGTGGACAAGTAAACGCGGATTATCATACGTGTCTTTCAACGCATTCCACGCTGGACCGAAACTACGGTGCGTTAAAGGAAATTTCGACACAATTTCCCGAGCTTCTCCACTGGTTTTGCGCACTAAATGGCAAAGACGCTCAATATCGCTCAAACGCGTATTATTTATATAAACCGTGCTGAAAAGGTCTCTAAATGTAGGCCATGACTGAAAATCTCCTTCGAAAATATCGGTATCACATGGAGGTAATGTTAGACTATGTACACTGTCTAAATTTGGGGGAATAGAAAAGGTCTGAGGAGTACTAGTATCTTCAATACGCGATATTGGAGAGCTAGTAGCTGAATTATCCACTTCCTGACGAGTGTGGAGAGAAGACCTCGATTTTCCTACCGCTACATCTGATGGCTGCGCTTCCCTAGGAATATCACAGTGATGCTGCGTTAGAGAAGCTACTGAACTACTGCGAGAGGAGTTCAACAATTGTTGTTCGCCCTTTAATTCTGACAGCTTACAATTCAAGTTCGATAAACAATCCATATATTTTTGGTACACTACCTCAAATTTCCGATCCGCCGACTCGAGCATTTCTTTAGTCGTTTCTTCAGACGTTTCCAAATAGAGAATACACGATCTGAACTTATCCTCTGTTTCTTTCCAAACTTTTCCTAGTTCGGCGCTACGGACTTCCAGAGCAAAAATATTTATATCTTCGGGTTTCATTGCCCGGATATATTCAACAAATTTGACAAAAGAGTCAGAAACTCTGATAAAACTATCAAAAGGAGTAAACATATTGGAGTCTTAAATGCAAAAACCGCTCAACAATCAAAAAGGATTACGAAAAATGTCCAAATGTAATGATTTTCTAAATCAAGAAATCGAATTATGGAGAAAATGCCAATCTGGTTTCGATTATTAACCAATCGGTCCAAATTATTCCCAAGAAACACCAACTTCCTTAAGGAAAATTCCAAAAATCGAAATAAAAATTAAAAAATCGACCAAATTTTCCAATATTTGGATAAAATTCCAAAAAATGTCCAACAAGTTTTCAAAATTCCGACGAATTTACCACAATTTTAAATGAAATATAGCTCAAATTCGCTAAAACAATCCAAATATCCGAAATAATATTTGAAAACCGATAAAAATTGTTCAAAAAACAAACCAAAATTGTTTAAATGACAAATAAATTCCAAAAATCTCGAAAATTTCCAAAATATTCCCAAAGAATATATCAAAAACCACAAAAGGTTAACCAAAAACCAAAAAATAGAGGAAATAATTATCGATAAATGCCGAAAATCGAACGATAATATCAAAATTGTAGCCAAGAAACTACACGAAAAAGCTTAATTTTCAAGAAAAATTAAATAAAAATCAACAAAACTGCGAAAAAGGTTTAAAAAAAATTATAAATTTTCCACTCGATTTAAAAAATTAAATGAAAATAAATGTTTTATAAATATATAACAAGGTGAATAATATCAAAATTATATTATTTTTAATTAAATTCAATATAAATAATACGAAAAATTATTATTTATATGAATTTCAACCAATGCGGACTGTAGGGTGTATTGCGTTATTATTATACACAACTATATTTCAAATAGTCATACACACACTACTAATTTGGTGACAACCAACGTACGTACGTTAACCAGCGTAGGTATGTAAATATAATTGTGTATTGTCGATCAGTGGAAAAAGAAACAAACGAAAATATTTTTGCGTTTGGTTATTATTATTTTTTTCTTGCTATTCTAATAGAATGCAACCAAATATTAGAGTGAGTGGGGGTGTTTCAAATTATTTATATTTATTTTAAAAATAATTTAATATTTTTTAATAATACACCAATTGTTTTTTAAAAACTTTTAATAGAAAATTTATTAAATATTAATCACTCACTTTTTAGAATAAAACCACAAATTAAATACGAAAATTTTTAACAATTTTTTTTTCTTTTTTCACTGATCGCGATTAGTCCGTCCGCGACTAATATACGACAGACGGAGAGACAAACGAAACGACAAAACGTTGTAAAGCGGCCGTTGTATTTTTTGTTGCAAATAGGCCGTCGAATTTGTTTATGTTTTGGTTGTTATTATTATTTTTGTTTTATGTTTTTTTTTTTTATTGCGAGCTCACAAAGAAAATAAAAAGCACTGCACTGACCTACCTGTTTTTGTTTATGAAGATGATAATTATGATGAGTTTAGGGATGATGATGTATAGGGATGGTGATGATGTTGTGTTGTTGTTTTTTGCTGCTGAAAATGCAAACAATAAACCAATTAGAAAATCGTTTCCAAAAGCTCGTCTCCGGTTCGAATGGACCAAAATGTTGACGCCGAAATTGCGTGCAAAAAAATAAGAAATAAAAACACGAACGTTTTTAGATTTAAATTAAAATAAAGGCAGTTGCTTTATTGATAAAAAAATAGAAGAGTGGAAAAATTTAGAGATTGTGACAGATTACCTGTTGTTTGGTAGGCCAACGAAAAAAAAGAGTTTGAGAGTCAACAATAATAATGGAAGGTGGCGTCGGCGCTAATTCCATACTCGTTAGAATCTCCCATTTGACATTTCAATGTTGTAATATTACGGAGTATGAAGATTGTAACGAATATGGAATTCAATGCGTTTTGAAACACAATAGAAGTGTAAACGCCCAAGAGAATGAAATCAATAGATTTTCTAAATTAAACACGTATTTTCTGAAAGAACAAGAACAACGTGAGTGTGAGCAAATCGAGATGTACATGAGTCAGAATAAAGTTCGAAAATTTTACCAACACCAAACCCAAGGAGAATGTGCCCGCATCCTCCTATAGAGATAAAGAAGGAAACCTGGTGACAGATACAGACAGCGTGCTGAAGATCTGGAAGGAGCACTTTGAAAAACTTCTAGTATCATATAGTAGCGGTGAAGAGGATACCTAAGAACCAATAATAGATACCGGCATAGAATGTATACCACCTAGCCAATATGAGGTCAGAATAGCAATCAATCGCCTGAAGAATAATAAAGCAGCAGGTGCCGATATGTTACAAGCCGAACTATTCAAGACTGGTGGTCAGATACTGGTAAGGAGCATGCACCAGCTGATTAGTACAATTTGGTTAGAAGAATGCATGGAACCTCAGCATCCTGTGCACAAAAAAGGAGACAAGACGAAAGGAAAAAGTATCATTCCCATCGCATATAAAGTGCTTTCCAGCGTGCTGTGTGAACGACTGAAGCCAATGGTCAATGACATTATTGGACCATACAAATTTGACTTCAGAACTGGCAAGTCCACCATTGACCAGATTTTCAAATCCTGAAAAAAACCCACGAAAAACACATCGACACATACCATCTATTCGTCGACTATAAAGCCGCATTCGACAGCCCAATTCGTTCAGAGGTGTTTAAAGCCATGTCTGCGTTTGGCATTCCTGCAAAATTAATACGGTTATGCAGGATAACTTTAACTGGCACAAGTCGGAAAATACCTCTCGGAGGCCGATAATACCGAACGAGGAATCAGATAAGGTGACCGTTTGTCGTGTAAACTTTTAACATCCTGCTGGAAAAGGTCATACGAGAGGCAAAGGTGAACAGAAAAGAGCACTCTTTACACAAAACAACACTCGTCTTATGCAAGGAGCGGATTTTTTTTAATATTTTTTTTCAGACGTGTTTTTTAAGAAGCTTATATATATTTCATATACCATTAATGCGTGGATTTTAAGTGAATATTCTTTCCAAGAAAAGTTAAGATTTAAGTGTAAAAAATTAAATCTTCCACTGTCTTTAATCTTCAGTTTTATTATTAAATAAAATTTAGGTCAATTCCTCAGCTAAAGGTAAATAGCCGTATACAAACACTTCAGTGGAAACAATAAGAAGACGACTAAGAGCGAGTCCAAAAAAATGCAATTACAGCCATGATCTCTCACAATGACAATTTTGATTTGCCAAGCACGTGTTCGTCATTAAGTGACAGTGAAAATTACTGAAGATACTGAAGAAGAAAAAAACCAAAACATTTAATAAGAAATCAATCCATTTGTGGAATTTCCCAACTGAAAAATTAATATGTTGTCAATTAATATCGCGAGCTCTGAATGTAAGCGCCAAATACGTGAAAATTTCTTTAGAATCTTATAAATTTCATGGTACTCAGTGCAGATCAGCTGTGGAATAGTTTGCACACACACATTTATATGTATGTATGTAAGTAAGTAGAGTAATGGTTCATGATCAAATTCATAATTGAATTAAGCGTCGTACAATGGGAATGGGGCCTGACCACAGCTGCAGCAGCCCCCCTTTCGTCCAATCACTTATTGTATGCCAGCCACCACCAATGGCATCTATTACAAATATCAATGTGAAAACGTGATCATGATGATGACGACGACGACGACGATGACCGACTGTGTGACTGAGAGTCACAAAAAAAAACTGTAATTTGTTGAAATCTTTTCTTTATATTGCGTATGGGAACGGATTTATATGTGGCATAGCATAGAAGGGTTTTCTATTCCAGAGCCAATTGCCTGTCCATGATCGCTATAATGATCATCAACATCATAATTATGTTTGAATGTCTGTCATTTGGCTGAGACAAAAGAAAGCCTCTCTGGGAGCCGAGGTCAATTAAATGAAACAACTTTGAACTTGTTGATCTTGTCACAAATTAAGTTAAACTCAACTCAGACATTTGTTCACAAACATTTGACAACCAAGAGACACATGGCACAAATATTTGTTTTTATTACGAAGATAACGAAAATAATGTTGGGAGGGAAGATGAAAATTATTATGAATATATTGTAAATATTGAACATTTTGGAGTCTATGAACAATATTTTTTGGATATTGTTTTAACAATGTCCGATTTTTTTGGATCCAATTTGATAGTTTCTACTAACTGTATGTCAAAATTTTGGTGTAGTCCCCCTTATATCCGCCTTTAATTATCGTAGAAAATATCTTCTTTAAAAGAAATCCAGGCCTGTAATGACCCTAAAAAAATCCACTCCTGTAATGGTCGTTGATAAAATATTCTAAAAAACCAAGCCTGTCATGGTCCTTGAGGGAATATATTTTACAGAACCATAAGCATGGATTTTTTAGAATTATTTTTACCAGATCCGTCAGAGGAGTTGGATTTTTAAATATATATATTTTTTCAACAGATCCATAAGTGTGGATTTTCAACAACTAACTGTATTATTAACATGGAGTTACTACTACTGTAGCATCAATATAGCAATATCCAACTTAAAATATCCAACATAAACATGTCATAAAAACAATCTCAATCAATTTGTTTAATTTTCAACACAGTGTAACATAATATCTCGATATCTCCACCCCCTAATCAAAACCTGCAGTTCGACCCAAAAACAAGCAAAGAAGGCAAACCCGAGAAAAAAGATTTATGTTCAAGATCAAATTGCCTTGTAATCTGAATCAACTACAACTTTCTCGTCAATTTTTTATTTAACAAAAACAAATATTTTGACATTTACAAACAAATTGAAAAAAAGGCCTACCAGCTAGTATTGATGTCGTCTGCACGCAGGTTTATTGCAACACTGTCATTAACTTGAATACTTCAATTCAAAAGAGATCTGATCAGATTTGACCAGCATTTGATCGCAGTATAAAATATATGGCAAACCATTACAATGGAGGCATGATTGGTTGTCCGTTTTTAAGCGTTCCACAAATTTGACCTTTAACCAGTAACAAGTGCGTGTGTTCAAAGAATCTGGGGATTTTTCAAACAAAAGCTTGAACTGTAGGTTTTGTAGACTTGTTGCGTTTTTTTTTTTTTTTTTGCTGCGTTTCTATCTCTTTATCTGTTTGTTATGTTTTTTACTATCAAATCAGCAATCGAATAGGTCATAAATTTTAATTAACTAAAAAATCATTAATTGATTATTTGTGTTTTAGGATTTCGATTATTGCATGTTTCTTTTTAACTCACGAGGTTAAGAAAGTGGAAAACTACGCATTTCAATCAGGTATTAATTTTCGATGATATTATGTCATAATGACATTTTTGCATAGAACTTAAAATATTGTTAGGAATTATTCATTAAAAGACTTTGAAAAATTACTTTAAAAACTCACAAATTTATCAAAAATTTTGTTGAAAAAATTGACGCCTATAGATCTGATTGTTCCGGAAAAATATTTTAGAAATATCACGCAAATAGCGATGATGGTTCCCTAACAATCCTAACCTATAGCAGCGATAGTTTCTGAAAAAATATTCCTTAAAATTTAAGCTTCTTGCTTTTCTAATTCTTGAATAGTATTCTTTAAAAAATATTATTAAACCAGTGAGCGGAGCAGTCGGACGGGGCCGACCATACGATACCCTACACAACTACCACAGAACACTAACATTCTGTGGATTTTTATTCCGAGCCTGGACAATATTTCGAAAAAAAAACACAAAAAAGTTTTCGGCATTGTCCTTGACCATAACTAGAACCTCATGGAACATTTCAAAGCGATCAGCGCTATATTTTCGCCCTTCAGTGTGGTAATTGGTTACTAAATAATATCTGAATACGTATGCACCTTTAAATATTTAAGTGTAACTCCCACATCAGAGTACATACGACAATATAATTGGTAGCAATTTAAAGTCCAAGCACTCCTCTTGGATATACTATTAACTTTTCGGTTCTATGTCCTTCAGCAGTAAATATATACGCTATAGAATACAGATTTTGCCATTTTTCACACAAAAGTCAGGGTCCATTTGACCCGCTAAATATTGACCGATCTTTATTAAAGCAGGCATGCTTATTCTTTGATGCTTTATTCGCGATGTTGCGGCCTCTGGAACGACCAGAGAAACCGACAAAAATTAGGTATTTGGTCAATTTCATTCCCTAAATATTAACCGATCTTTATCAAACACAATATCGGATATTGGTACATTACTGTGACCTGCATCGTGTTTAAAAATTATAATGGACAGACGGACGGACGAACAGAGACACATGTCTAGATCGACTCAGCTATTCGATACTTAAAGGTGGGTCTAGGACCAATATTTTGCGGCTTTACAAACTCTTGGGGCTGTGTCCATAATACAAAGGCAGGGTGTTCCCGACAATATCACCGAGACAGGTACTGCAACAACATTTGGCTGTATCGATGGACGAATTTCCTCATTAAGGAGACACCCTGTGACATTTCTCAGGACAAAATTCTGGTCTAACTGTTTTTCCATATCTTACAACAGAGCGGCCCATAAGAGGTCAACATGGTCTCATTGTCTGAGGCCCCAGTACTGCCTGTTTCTTTTCTGGTGCTAAGGAAGAATTGTATACAAGTATAACATTCATATGGTATGCTTCTAGTGCCTACGTAATCTCTGTCCCTAGGTTATGAAGATCTCAACTAACGTGCGCCGGCGATAACACCAAGGTAGACAACATTTACCTGTACCGATGGACGGGTATAATATTTGTCTCCTCATAGACACACTGTTGCAGTTCTCAGCTTTCGGCAGATCTTAAATTTGAGACAAACAAAACTAGCACCTCATAACTTATAACTGACCTACCTGTCACTAGCTTTATAAGAGGTCAAGAAGGTCCCCAAGTTTGTCATTGACTTGTTCCTACTTTTCATCTTATCACAAATAGCAATGACTTGTGCTTACAACTTGGAAAAGCAGTCGAACGTTACGTTCAATACATTGGGGTAAGTGATGGTAGGAATCTTCTCTAGAGATCGAACACTTCTGGATAAATCATTCCACCTTTAGGTCATTGTTCATACTTCTCATCTTATTGCTAATAGCAGTGACTCGCGCAGACGACTTTAAAGACTAGTGTGGCTCTAGATTTGGTGTCGGATACTTTCATATTCCGCAAATGGATCAGTTTAAACTATGTATATGTTTGTTCTCTCACTTATATCATCACTAAAGACACCCGACGCTATGATCGCGCAATCATCAGCATACATTACGATATCTATGCCATCCGGTGAATTCGTGGATTTTCAGAAAGGCGGATGTTAAACAGTTCTGGAGAAATCACACCACCTTGAGGCTCTCGTTCCAACTTCTCATATCATTGCACATATCAGTGGCTTGCAAATGACTTGAAAAGGAGGTCGAACGTTACTGTAAATATGTTGGGGTAATGGATGATCGACATCTGTTCTCCACCGACATTATGTCCAGGCGAAGCTTCATTTCAGTCATTCAAGTGGCTGTGGATTTGGTGGCGGATATTTTCAAATGGAAGAAACTCAGGATATGTATACGTTATTTTTCTCACATATTTGATCAATATTGGTATCGGACCCAATGATCCGCAGACGTAACTAACTCTATGCCATCCAGTGGTTTCCTTCGACTTCTTGTTTCTGAATTCCATATATGGCTGGCTTCCACACATCTAGTCGATTATTTAACCACGGTCAAAGGTAGGTCTTTTTTCTTTAGAAAACTTGGCAGTTTACCGCCTTCGATATGTCAGAAGTCTTAAGTTGCACGGTTTGTTCTGATTCATACCTATAATTGTACTGGTTCTTGATAAAATGTTGTTTAAAAACTGTTAGAACCTTCATAAAAAATTGTGTAGGGGCAATTGTGAGGGTATCGATCTCTCACTTTTTGAAAAGAACAAGTTCCTTAATAAAATTCGTTCGGTCCTCATAGTTTAGACATTGTTCATTATAATCACTCTCTTTCATAGTTCACATAGTTCCATGATCTGTGTACATTTAGTTTTAATTGAACTATATAAATTAAAGTGACTTAAAAAATGGAACTAGTTCCTTCGAAATTGCACCATTGAACTAGTTCATTCCGGAACGATACAACTCTATTTAAAAATGTTGTTTCAGAAAACCGCACTTATGTCTCTCCTGTTCATTGTTGCACAAATCTGTATTAAATATCTCTGTTAGGTGTTGATAGCTGTCATAATGGATCATTTTTATTTTTTTCCACAATTAATTTGTTTTCCTTATCTTATCAAAACTTGTGAAAATTTGTTCACAATCAATTAACTATTATTTTGATTTGTTTTTTGTTCTTGGTCTGTTTATTACCAAGCTTCAACAATTCAATGCTAATCATAATTTATTAGTTATGCCAAGCCTTCGCATCGGCGACAATTTATAAGCAAAACAAAGGCCAAAACTAAATTTAAGAACTTTATTGCCACCACCACCAAGAATGAATTAGTAGTTGGTCAAAAGTGACACAGATTTAAACACGTTCAACAAATTTCCATACAATTCTTCGTGTAAGTGCAACATGGCCTGGCTGTGGACTAAGTGTTGGCACCAGCCAGCGCCCAGTTTTTTTCCATCTCCATGCTTGTAAACGATGCACCCACACTGTCTGGTTGGTTTTGGCGGCGACATCTGGACAGACATAGAAAACGGCATTTAGACTCTTAATCTGCTCCGGCAAAGCTGGCATCAAAATGATAGGTGAGCTAGATTTGTCCAGGCTAGCTGGATGGCTGTTTGGCTGTCTGACTGACTGTTGTGACTCCAGTTTGGGAGGCCACAAACTGTGCTCCGTCCGTCCGTCCGTCTGTCTGTCTGGCTGACACAACATCAACTTTAATGTTCACAACCAAATAGCTGTGCACAGTTGGATAGAGATTTATTTTGGCTGCTTTGTTTTTGTTTTAAGTTTCGTTCTTTATTGATGGAACTCTGTCTACGAAGTTACAATTTGAGGATAAACGTTGATAAATCCTTTTTTGCTTATGTATTTCATCATGATGACGACACAAAAGTGAATGATAATAAAACTTATTTTTTTATTTTTTGTCCTCTCTTCCGATGCTAGACTGCTGGAAACCAGATTAACCTTGACTTTCACTTTTGTGTCGTCACAGCGTCATAGTTAATGGCAACTGTCTACGGGAGAGAGTAGGGTAAAGTTTTTTTAGTTCTATAATGTCGACAACGTCACCAACTTTATATTCTATTCCAGAGTCCTTTCTCTGCTTGTTGCATTGCATACAAATGCTTCTTATTTTGGTATGTTGTCATTTTAGTTTATGATATTACAGTTAGGAGACGCTTACACCCATTGCACATATGAGACATTTCTATGGATAGACACTTCAATAGTTGAAAGATCTGCAAAAGGTGAAATTTATTTTTGAATTCAAATTTCTGTTATAAACATGGATTGTTATATACCCTATAAGTAGGTTTTTAAATAATAGTTTTTAGCCGGTCCCTAATGAAATGTATTTATGGTCCACATAGTTCGACATAGCTCATTTTAATCACTCTCTTTCATAGTTCACATAGTTTCGTGATAAGTGTACATTTAGTTTTTATTGAACTAGATAAACTAAAGGGTCTTAAGAAGTGGAACTAGTTCCAATCGTTCGTTTCTTGGAACTAGTTCCAATGAAGGAGTTCATTCAGGAACGATACAACTTTATTAAGAAATAATGCTAGCTACCGATGAACACAATGGTCTATGGAAAACAAACTCCGACCAATCTTCTGCGTAAGCCACTGCCTTTTGCCAGCAAATGGCAAGTAGAAACGAGGTGCTTAAATCGCTGGCCGGCAGCCCTTAAGGTCCTGACAAGGAGACCTCGTTGACCTGAGACCTGTGAGAATGTCGGCATGAGATTTGCAACAGGGCATATAATCCACTGGTGTCATGAGGAGACCAGTCATAGTCTTATGGACGTGGATTTGCCAACAACCTACTGAGTCATAGGCTCATATTTGAAAATATTATATTTTTTCAAAACAACCTCACGCAATATATTTTTTAACCATTTTTTTAAAACCCACTTTTATTTATAGTATAGCATTTTTTTACAATTTGTCCGAATGACATAGAACTTCTAACCATTTCCCGAATTTCCCACATATGTTCCGAAAAATATATAACAATATAGTTGTCTGTTGCATTTTGATATTTTACAATGAGTTTTTTTTTTGTTGCAAACGAAGTCCTGTCAAAAGGGATAACCTTTGTCGGCATTTTGTGCTCGTGGTTCAACAACTGAAAGTTTCAGCCAAGCCAAGCTCATCATGCATGCCACACATAATATGGTTTCAGCTGATATAGGTAAAAATGTTACAAAATACATATTACATATGTATGCATACTCACTCACACACACTCACACCTACACATCCGCCATTCTATTGCTCATCATATCCTTACAAAAGTTTATAATTTGGATGCATGCCTTTAACTCCTTCCAAGCGGAGCTATTTTTGTATGCCGCGCAGTGTTCGTCCTTGGCATATTGTTGCTGGTGGTGGTGCTGCTGCTGCTGGTAGTAGTGGATATTAGATATCTTGTTAGCCAAGTCTCCGCATGGCTGTTGCTTTTTTTGTGTTCCCATTGATTCCCGGCAACCTAGAAAGGAAACAAAACCAGGCAAAAAACAGCAAGCTCGAGGAAACCACCCCCCCCCCCCCCCCCTTCCCCCTCAAAACATTTTTATATTTTTTGAATAATTCATATCGAGTCGTCGTCACAGGACATTCAAAACATGCAATGCATGCTGAATTACAAAAGACCAAAAGTCCTGCACACTCAAACAGTAGATAAATTATTGTGAATAGAGAGAGAGCCACAGCAACATATGTGGTAAAATGAATGAAACATTGAAGAGAGCTAACACTTTGGAGAGAGATAGTATAGAAAAACTGAGAGGAGGAAGTACGAGATTTGCATTTAAATTTGCGGAAAAATCAGTTGGCGGGTTTTTCGCGCAACTGTTTCGTATGTGCCATGCCTTTTTATCGAGGGTTACCAAAATAGTGGTATAGGTTATGTATAATGAACAATGTTGGATCCGAAAAAACCTAGCCGAGGAACCTTCTAAAAATATTTTTTCAAACTACTACCATGGTAGGAATTTTCTATAAAACGTACTAAACGTAATTTTTTTAGAAACATTTTTATCCTCTACTAAGACGTGGATTGAAACAAAAAATAATTGTGGGATACTATACCCAGGCGTAGATTTTTAAAAATATGTTTTGCATCCTATAATAATGTGTTGTTTTAAATATCCTCTACTA
This sequence comes from Musca vetustissima, assembly GCF_032173495.1. Lineage (NCBI taxonomy): Eukaryota > Metazoa > Arthropoda > Insecta > Diptera > Muscidae > Musca > Musca vetustissima. Next base: position 112,392 of record NW_026873761.1, read on the forward strand.
AGTTGTTATACCCTACATGTTGTCTGGGTATTATGTTGTCAGGGTATTATAGCTTTGTGCAGCCCCAAGAGTTTGTAACGCCGCGAAATATTGGTCCTTTAAATATACCGATCGTCATCTCTCGACAGGCTGAGTCGATCTAGACATGTGTGTCCGTCCGTCCGTCCATTACAATATGTAAACACGATTTGGGCCACAGTTATGGGCTAATCTTCATGAAATTTTGCATGAAGGATGTGTTCGGCCCAATGAAGATCCATATTGTTTTTGGTAAAGAACGGGTAATATTTAGGGAATGGAATGGACCAAATACTTAATTTTTGTCGGTTTTTCTGGTCGCTCCAGATGCCGCAGTAATGACCCAAACATCTCGAATTTTTATATGGAGAAGGGGATTGGGCCAACGAATAAGCATGCTTGTTTTGATAAAAATCGGCCAATATTTAGCGGGTCTAATGGACCCTGACTTTTATTAGACAAGGGACAAAATTTGTATTCTATGGCGTATATATTTAATCCTGAAGAATATTTAATATCCGAGAAGTTGATAGCATATCCAAGAGGAGTGGTTGGCCTTTTATTGTCGAATGTACTAAGATGTAGGAGATACACGTAAATATTTACAGGTGCTTACGTATTCAGATATTATTTAATAAATCATTACTACACTAGAGGGCGGAATTATAGCGCTGATCCCTTTGAAATGTTCCAAGAGGTGCCAGAGTTGGTCAAGGACAGCGCCTTTATTTTTCGGTGATGATCAGATAATAATTTTGGGATGAAGTGGACCGAAAACTTAATTTTTTTGTGTTTTTTCGATACAATTATAAGCCGAATATCACAACACAACCCACGGTGAAGGGCTGTACTGAATATTGATAATATTCGGAATGCGCAGAAAGATAGAGTTCCGTGGTAGTTGTGTAGGGTATAGTAGAGTCGGCTCCGTCCGACTATACTGCTCCGCTCACTGGTGGATTTTTTAAAAATATTTTTTCGAACCATTACTAAGGCGTATATTTTTTTTAATATTTTTTCGAGCCATTCCTACAGTATGAAGGAATAATTTTCCTTGATTTTTTATTGCGAATTTGGCAACTCATTTTCCACATGGATTCTGCGCAGTGCTCCCTGCAATTGCTCTCCGTAAATATTATGGCAGCAAAAAATCACAAATATCCCTACCGGTATTTCCGATGTTTTTGTGGGAGTAGAGAGCTAAACAAAATCCAACAACAACAACATCAACACCACCAACTTGATATCAACACATATGCGTGCACAGATTACAAAATGAGTGGTGTCCTTTCTTGTCAGGCAGTGTGGAATGTTGGTGTGGCTGTGTATTTGTTGGGAATGGCAACAACCGAAAATAAAGCTAAAAAAGGAGTCGACCTCGTTACAAGACAAATCGTCAAAACAAATAGTTAACCTTGTATTGAATTTTTGAACCTGCAACCAGGCCGAACATAAACAGATGCACTTATTTACACACACACATACATACATACTCTCTTCGATGGAAATGGCTACAAAAGAGAAGTAGTTTGATATGCAAAAGGAGTGCATGGTGACAAAAAAAAAAAGAAATACGCTGATGGTTCGCACAAAGCCGGAATGGTGTGAATATCCTTGCCACAAAAAATATATATAGAAATGTGTGAGTGTGTGTGTTTATTTTCCACTGAAAACATTATTGAACAAAGCAAACGATATGTTTGATATAACAAACAAACTAAAAGCCAAAAACTACATGACAGCAATGGTTGTGTGTTTGGTCTACATGTCTGCAAAACTCTTGTCAGAAGGATAACGTAATGATGTTGATGATGATGAAATGCATTATCAGGACCCACAACACAACAAATACAACAATAGAACGGAGAAAAAAGAATACAAAAGTGGTGTAGCCAAATGGTTGAATGTGTGGCTGGCAGGTTGTCTTTACCCTTCCATTTAATGTTGAGTAAACAAACAGCCAAACTGAGTCTGTCGGCTACATTTCAGACGATATTGGGACACCATTCAGAAAAGGTGTTAGAGGTTAATGACACTTGTTTGGGTTCTTATTTTTGGCGCTGGCATTCATATCGAGCATTTGGGAAGGGTTGTTCCATCGTATATTTAGTTCTGTTTTTTATTGTTATCTCAAAAGTTTGGTATCGTGAGAAAGGATAACATGAAGAGTTTGTGGCACACATTTCACCTGCATCGAATGCAGTTAGACTCCTTTTTTTGGAAAATGGAATGCCAGTGCATCATCAGCTATCAAGTAACAAATCTTTGAGAAATGGGAACAGTATTGTTCTGATGCTTGAAACGTCAAATGCAATCACACGCTTATGATATCATCTTATTTGAGCTGTCATATCTAGAAAAAAACATTGAAACAATGATACCCTTTGCAAAATAAAGTTAACAGTTATGCAACAAAGAGGAGCCTTCAAAGGACCATGGGAATTTCGAAATTTGTGCAGAGCAACAATTATAAGAAAGCATTTTCTATTCATTATCAAAATGACATTTACCGTTTTTATTATTGTTCGGAATTTCTATGGAGAATCCTGTTGGCTACAATGACACACTTGTCAACAACAGTTATATTTAAATTTCACGTGAGAAAATTGAATAAATTTCAATCCCATGAAAATTATTTAATTGAGGGAGATTGATTTAGAAGAGATCACAGAGTTCGGATTTAAAAAATACATTCTTAGAAGGCGTAATATAAGTAGAAGAATAGAACCCCAAATAGGAAGACAACATTTATTGAAATATCACTAAGGCGTAGATTTTTATACCCTACACAACTATGTTGTCAGGGTATTATAGCTTTGTGCAGCCCCAAGAGTTTGTAACGCCGCGAAATATTGGTCCTAGACCCACCTTTAAGTAGACCGATCGTCATATCTCGACTAGCTGAGTCGATGTAGACATGTGTTTCCGTCCATCTGTCCATTATAATTTGTAAACACGATACAGGCCACAGTTATGGACCAATCTTCACGAAATTTTACATGTAGGATGGGTTCTGGTCAATGAAGACCCTTTTGGGAAAGACCCTATATTTTTGGGAAAGATCGGTTAATATTTAGGGGATGAAATGGACCAAAAACTTAATTTTTGTCTGATTTTCTGGTCGCTCCAGAGGCCGCAATTATTGCCCAAACATCTCGAATTTTTACATGGAGAAGGGGATCGGACCAAAGAATAAGCATACTAGTTTTGATAAAGGTCGGTCATTATTTAGCGGGTCAAATGGACCCTGACTTTTGTGTGAAAAATTACAAAATTTGTATTCTATGGCGTATAAATTTACTCCTGAAGGACATAGACCCGAGAAGTTGATAGTATTGTCGTAGGTACTCGGATGCGGGATTTACACTTAATATTTACAGGTGCTTACGTATTCACATATTATTTAGTAACCTATTATTAATTATTAATCGGGCTAGATTGAGCAAATATCACGAAATATCATCCAGGTTCGGAATAAACATCCGCAAAAAGTTAGAGTTCCGTGGTAGTTGTGTAGGTATGGTCGGGCTCGTCCCACTATACTGCTCCGCTCACTGGTTTTAAAATATTTTTTGGAACCTCTACTAAGGCATGGATTTAAAAAAAAAAAAAAAAAACATTTTTTTTTGGGTCCTCTGCTAAGGCGTGGATTTTTTAAACATATTTTTCGGACCTCTACTAAGACTTGGAGTTTTTTAAGAACATATTTTTGGGGCCTCTACTAAGGCGTGAATTTTTTAAAAACATATTTTTTGAGACCTCTACTATAACATGGGTTTTTTAAACATATTTTTTGGGACCTCTACTTAAAAAAAATATATTTTTTTATATTATTGAAACAAGGATTTTTTTAAGAAATATTGTTTAACCCTTACTGAATCAAAGATTTTTAAAAAATTTAAACCCTCATAAAGGCGAAGATTAAAAAAACTATTTTTAACCATCATTTTTAACTTCATTTTTTAATAAAAATTAACCTCATTGAGGGGTGGATTTTTAAACAATTTTTACCTCCATTGTGGTCTGGATTTAAAAAAAATAATATTTTTTAAACCTCATCGAGACATGGATTTTTCAAAAATATATATATATATATTTTTAACCTTCATCATGGCCTGGATTTTTTGAAAAAATATTATCAACCTTCATTATAGTTTGGACTTAAAAAATATTATTAACCTTTATTGTGGTCGGGATTTTTCGAAAACTATTACAAAAAAATTTGTTTTTCGAAAAAATATTTTTTGGAACTTTTTATACCCTACACAACTATGTTGTCAGGGTATTATAGCTTTGTGCAGCCCCAAAAGTTTGTAACGCCGCGAAATATTGGTCCTAGACCCACCTTTAAGTATACCGATCGTCATATCTCAACTAGCTGAGTCGATCTAGACATGTGTGTCCGTCAGTCCATTATAATTTGTAAACAGGCCACAGTTATCGACCAATTTTCACGAAATTAGTAATATTCGGAAAATGTGTCAGTGTAAGGAAGAGGTGCTGTTGGCCTTTTATCGGGAAAGAAGGTGCAACTATCACGAAATATTGCCCAGGATCGGAATAAAACTTCGCAGAAAGTTAGAATTCCTTGGTAGTTGTGTAGGGTATCATATGGTCGGCCCTGTCCGACCACTGCTCCGCTCACTGGTTTAAAAATACATTTTGTATATTTCTCGAATAATATTTCTGGAAAAAAGGCTTCAATTTTTATTTTTTTCTAAGGCCTGAATTTTTTTCTCCACTTAAACTCTGCATATCTTCTTATTTGGTCGGTATTACCAACGAAAACAGCCAATCAATTTCAACTTGTTTTAGGAAAAGAAACCTTGAAGCCAAAACCCAACAAACTCTTCTTTTGGATTACACACCTGCGTATTAAATTGATTGTAGTTATGACAACATTTAATACCAACATGTGCCTTTCCCGAGGCTATTGTCTTAGAGTTGCAGCCCTTTTAAACTCCGCCACAACAACAACAATAAAATACCATCACTAACAATTTTCTATCCAAAGATATAAGAAACTACACAAACAAAAATGTCATAAATTATTGAATAAAAAAACGAAAAAAACAAAAACCCCATTCAATATTCTATAAAATAGCAACAACAACAAAATTTAGGGTCCACAGCATTAGATGGACCCCATACAATAATGATGATAATCATCATCACCATAATTGTCATTAGGGAATGATATCACAACACAAAATAGCATCAAATGGAGAAAAACAGAAAAGGGTCAGACACTAACGAACGAACGAACGTCCATAGATACCGCCGTAAAGAGCCGACCATGGGTCAGTGTGAGTGTCGATGGGTAGCATCTTCCAATATGTTGTTGTGTTTTTTTATTAAATTCTTTAAATGTAGCTGTAGTTTGTGTTGTTGTTGTTGTTGTGTGTATTGATTGTGGTGTAACAAGTCAAAGGGTTTTGGGTGGGGGTAACTAATTTCGAAAATCCCAATATTGATTTGATATCTGCGTTTTGTTATTTTTGTTCGGTATTTCTGTTCACACGCAAACAGGTAGAAGATATCAATTACAACAAATTATGGACTCCTATATGGGTGAGAAAACGTAACTGAGAGGAATCAGGTGTGGCCGTCGATTCCGTTTGAGGGAATTTGTTTATGGCCTACTAAAAATCTTTAAAATATCGAGGGAAATATTGGGCTAGATCTGGAAAATAAAAGTTGGAATTACATCCCATCGATACCCTCATGAAGGGATACTATTTTATATATTTTATGAAAAAAAATTTTTTCTTCAAATTTAAAAACTTAAGTCTTTATTCCCAATTTCCTTAAATAAAACAAATTTCTTAAATCAATCAATAATTTCACAATTGCAATACAACAAATTAATTTAGACCAATCAAGTCAAAGCAAATCACAGGGTATAATTGAGGGATTTTTATTCACATTGATGGCAAAACATTAAATTTAATTTTTTTAGATTTAAACGAAGCCTTTAATAATCATTAAATTAATTAAAAAACGTTAATGTCATTAAACAATAATAAACGTAAGGCATCAACAACAATAACAACAAACAAAAACGAAAAAAACTGCAGTCATTACAACGCTAAACGGGGAGAAATAATGAAATGACTCCGACACCACCAATGAATTGACCACCGGTGGCTGGAAGGCTGACTGTGATCAACAAATGGTCACTACTTAATAATGGGGCGACGATATGTAAAGTAATTAAAGTATTTTTTATTTATTTTTCTTGTTGTTGTTGTTGACGTTGTTTATTTGTTGTAGTTGTGAATACCGTATGTCGGAGCATTTATTTTTTTAATGTGTGGCAATTAAATTTATTCAAGCGTCAGGAGGAGAGGTAGAGGGTACACATTTTTTTATATTTATTTAATAGGTATTTTATTGATTGAGCGGTGTTGGAGATGATGATGGGAATGATGCTGTAGACGTTGATCTTCCAATTTTCAGTTGAAAAATTACCCAGACATTTATTTTCAGATTTTAAAAAGACATTAATCTCAGGGAGTGTTGAGACAAAATCCCTGACTGGACTTATGATGGAGTATTTTATAAGGCCATCGACAGGTACTATACAAGGTATTGATTTTTTAAAGAAAATCTTTTTCAAGGAATGTTTTAAAAAATATTTTTCCAGGAATTTTTAACCAATATTTTTCTAGGATTATACAAAGCGTGAATCTTTTAAAGAAACTACAAGGCGTGGATTTTTTAAGGGCCCTTACTGGCGTGGAGTTTTTACATTTTCCCAAGGACCATTACAGGCGTGAAAAAAATCCAGGGACTATAAAAGGGTTGGCTGCTTTAAAAAATATTTTCCATTGACTATAAAAGTCTTGGATTGTTTAAAGGATATTTTTTCAAAATGAATTTTTTAGAGAATATTTTTTCAAGGACTATGCAAGGCGTAGATTTTTTAAAGAATATTTTTTCAAGGACTATACAATTTTGCTGTTGGGGTATATGGAATGCAGGTTGAGAAGTAGTGTTGATGTATGAAAACGGTTTAAGAAATTCGTACTTATATGTATAACAACGTAAAAAGCGTTTAGTTCGGCCGGGCCGAACTTTGGATACCCGCCACCATAGATATATGACAGGTACTTGAAATAAAAAATATAGGGAACATACCAAAAAGTGTACCTATATGGACATTTCTACAAATGAATTATGGTTTTAAATGTTGATCATAGACCCCATGTTTCTTTGGAACAAATTGGTTTCAAAAACAAAATTGTTTTCATCCAAACTTTGCCCATTTTACTATTTCTTCCAAAATTAGTTCAAGTTCGAACATGTGGAATATCGGTCCACTACTTCTGGTACCTCCCACACAGGGGCTAGGCCTAAATGCGGCTTACAGTATATATATATATATATATATATATATAAGGTTAATTATCGAACCTTATGTTGTAGTTTTTTTCTATTTTCCGCAGATGAAATGATTACAAGAGAGTCTTAGAACCAAACCCAAACACGGAACAAATCATATAACTGCTTTCATATAAAATGGTGGTTATATATGGACGACCCCAAAAAGAGGCGAATATTAAAAATTGTTTGGTAGGAAGATTTGTTGCCATATACGACTACAAAATACGAAATTGCAGCGAATTCGGATGAAAAACTCGTTCAAGAACCCCAAAATATCGAAAATTGGGAGGCATTGTTATATGGGAGATATGCCAAAACGTGGACCGATATATCCCATCTTCGAACTTGACCTGCCTGCACACAAAAGAAAAAACTATGCAAAATTTCAGCACCCTATCTCAATTCCTTCAGAAGATAGCGTGATTACAACAGACGGATGGACATGGCTAGATCGTCTTAGAATTTTACCCTGATCAAGAATATATATACCTTATAGGGTCGGAAATGAATATTTCGATGAGTTACAAACGGAATGACAAAATTAATATACCCTCCATACTATGGTGAAGGGTATAAAAAGTGCAAAATGGTACTAAATTTGGTGCAAGTTGAATTTAGGTGAACAGATAGAGCTGGAATCTTCAAATTGGGAATTAAAATTACTGTTGGAGTGTGGGATTGAGGTAGTTTACGAAATTCGTACTTATTGGTACGAAAAGGACTATGGTACTAACTTTAGTACAGTTTGGATTTTACGTGAATGGATAGAGCTGAAAACCTGTAATTTGGAATTGAGGTTACTGTTGAAGATTGAGCTATAGAGACATATTTGGAAGTTCGTATTTAAAAGTACTAAACGGCACTAGATTTGGTACAATTTGGATTTGGATGAACGGAGAGAGCTGGAAACCTAAAATTTGGAATAATGGTTGCTGTTGGAATATAGATGTGAGATATGGAAGCATAGCACTTGTGTGTACTAAATGGTACTATATTTGGTACAACTTGATTATGTGTGAACAGCGATAGCTTTATTAATTGTAAAAACACAAAGTACTAAATGGTACCAAATATGTTAAAAAATGCTTTCATGTAAACGGATAGGGCTGAGATCCTGAAATTTTGAATTTAAATTGTAGCTGGAAAGCAGGATTGAGATATGCCGGTAGTATTGGAAATTCGTAAATATGTGTATTAAGAGGTATTAAATTTGGCACAATTTAGATTTGGGTGTACGGATAGAGGTGGAAAGCTTAAAGTGGTATGGAAATGACAGGGTTATTCCATTATTGGAATTTCGTACTAATGGATACGAGAAACACTAAATAGTACTAAAAATGGTACAATTCGTTTTGTTTGAGCGGGAGTCCTAAAATTTGGAATTAAAATTAAGGTTGGAGTTTAGGATTGAGACATGGTGGTAGTTTTCAAAAGGCGTAATTATGTGTATTAAATGGTAGTAAGTTTAGTACAATTTAGATTTGAATGAAAGGATGGAAATGGAAAACTTATATCTGAAAAAAAATACCGTACAGGATTGAGACAGTGTTGGAAATTTAAACTCATAAATACGAAAAGTACTAAATGGTACTAAATATTGCACAATTTAGATCTATGGGAATGGATAGGGCTGGTATCTTGGAATTTATGATTAAAACTACTGTTGCAGTGTGGAATTGAGGAAGTTTTAGAAATTCGTACTTACGTCTACGTATAGTAATAAGTGGTACTGAATTTGGAACATTTTGGATGTTGGTGAACGAATAGAGCGGGAATCTTTAAATGTGGACTTAAGGGTATTATTGGAAATTCGTACTTATGATAGAACTAGAATACTTAATACTGTAGAACTTTAGGAATAATATCAGTGGTAAAAAAATTGAGGGACTCCGGTTTTTATCTTTTTTTGTATTCCTTTTCCGCATACGAAGTAGCGGGCATTTTGCTAGTTAAAGAATAATTTTAATTTTAAAAAATGTGTTTAAAGCTCATTATGAGTTTGGATTTTAATAATAATAATATTTTTAAGGACCTTTACTGGCGTGGATTGGTTTAAGAATATTTTTCAAGGACCTTTACTGGTATGGATTTTAATAATATTAATATTTTAAAGACCTTTACTAGCATGAATTGGTTTAAGAATATTTTTCAAGGACCTTTACAGCCGATACAATAACTGATTTCTTCTCCAGGTGCCACCAAAGCTTAGATTTTATAAGAAATACAGTAATTACCTACCCAACCAAAGCCGTCATTCCAGAAAATACATATTTGAGGGTGAACTTGTCTTATGTGTACCGGAGGCAACAAAAAGTCTTATACATCGAATTGTTCCTGATCTTAACAATCTGAAATAAATTGTATTCCCTTCTATATTTTCTGTCTATATATATTAGATCATAAGCTCAGATTATTTTTGTATTTCTTAAAAAGCATCAATTAATTTCGTACTTCCCTGTTAGCCATGACTTCATTACATTTTATGTACTTGAGATGATGTGGTGCCACATTACATACCCAAAAATGTCACCACACTTTTCCGACCAAAAGAAGAAAACAAAAACAGATTCCTACAATATGAACTTCTACGCCCCATAACTTATCGAGTGGTAGTAAAAAATAACGCAAAAAATGGGCTTAATAAACCATATAGAAAATAAGACAAACCGCAGGAAAGGCACCAAAACAAGGCAGCCAACCAACCGAAGTCGCCAGCACCACCGCACCACTGCTACCATCAGTTATAATTGGCATAAAAAGCGACCACAATGTCATGTGGTTACCAAATTGGTTGCTGCTGTGGTTTAGCTGGCTGGCTGGGCTGGCATTGCCTCTGTTTAGCAGCATTTATTGGCGGGCTTCCCCCCATTTTAGGGCTTTTTAGTGCTAAGAAACCAAAAACAAAACAAACGAAAACGCCAATGATGACAAAACGCACCAAATTCAAACGACGATGAACTAAAGGAAGAAATGTTGCAAAAAAAATCATGAAACAATTCCAAACATGAATTTCTGTTTTTGGGCATAATGAATCTTGTGGGTATTTTTCAGTTTTTTTGGAAGGGTTCATAAAAAAATCCTTCTAACCATACATGTCCTAAATTCGATGATGTTTCCAACGACGCCCATAATGTTGTAGATGATTATGAAGGCATGTATTCATAAGTTTAATGTATGGAATGGAAATTATTTACATAAGGAATAATATGTTCTAGAAGATATTCTCCAGAAGTTCCCCACGATATGTTCAAGCAAGACAAAAAGATCTGAAATCTATAAAAGTACTTCAATGGCCAATTCAATCAATTTTAGAAATGCCCCCAACATTTTCAAACAAAACCCATTTCATTACTGGAATTACACTAACCATATTATTTAACCCATTTCAACACTCGTGCCAAACGATCCAAAAAAACTTAAATTGGCTTCTCATTTAACGAACAAAAATAACTCATTGTTTCATCATAAGAATTGGGCTTGGGTTCTTTCCTTCCTTCCTTAGCTTACATATGTATGTCTAAATGTAAAAAAAAAACGAAATATACCCTCACACTCTTGCAATAGGCAACAATATTGAAAAAAGAAGGCTAAGCATGCGCACCCAGGTGATGGATGACATGCGTCTGGGTTGGCGTTCCAGACAGTTCCACAAAAAACTGAGAAACCAACACCACGCACTTTTTGAACCAATTTCAAAATTTGCTGTTGTTGCTATTATTGCCGTTTTGTTCTTTTTATGGCTGTTTCCTTCCATTCATCTGGAGTTTGTTCTTTGGGATGGATGTTTTTTCTTATTTTAGTAACATATTTGGCAATATTTTCTGTTTGTTGTGGCAATGAGTGGGAGTCAGTCAAAATCAGCCAGTCTGTCAGTTTCATTTTTTATATGAAACCAGAAAAAAAGCAAATGAGGCTTCAATGCATACCTCCAGGTTTCATTTCTTTAAGTACTTCATTCATTCAAGAAAGAAACAAAATTAGGAAGAATTATTTTTTTAAGGTAGGGTTTGGTTTTTTATTAAGAAATTAACTTCAGCTATACCGGAAATTGTTGTGACAAAATTAGGATATTGAATCTAAAGAATACAGAAAGGCGATAATTTTGTAAACAGTGTTGAGTTGAATAAAAAAATGATGACAATCCCATAGCGAATGTTTTGGAATATTTTTCAAGGGGTGGATTTTTAAAAGATTATTTTTCCAGGGACCATAACAGGTGTGGATTTTTCAAAGAATATATTTTTCAAGGACCATAATAGGCGTGTATTCTTTAAAGAACATTTTTTCAAGGACCATAATAGGCGTGGATTCTCTAAAGAACATTTTTTCAAGGACCATAAGAGGCGTGGATTCTTTAAAGAACATTTTTTCAAGGATCATAACAGGCGTGGATATTTTAAAGATTTTATTTTTTCAGGGACCATAAGAGGCGTGGATATTTTAAAGAATATTTTTCAAGGACCATAACAGACGTAGATATTTTAAAGAATTTTTTTCAAGGACCATAACAGCGTAGATATTTTAAAGATTTTTTTGTCAAGGACCATAACAGGCGTGGATTCTTTAAATAACGTTTTTTCAAGGGCCATAACAGGCATGGATTCTTTAAAGAACATTTTTCAAGGGCCATAACAGGCGTGGATTCTTTAAAGAACTTTTTTCAAGGACCATAACAGGCGTGGATATATTAAGGGGATCCCCCCCCCCCGATTCTCGGGGTCAAAAATTTTGTTGATATAATTTGAATCTACACTAATTAAAGAATGTCCCTACAAATTTTCAAATGAAAATCTCAAGAACTCTTGAAGATATAGCCGATTTATTGTGTCAGCATCTAGTGACGGCTGAAGGGCTTCTCAAACTTTAAACGCGTTTTTCCCTAAACATTTTTTTGCGAATGGCGGGCACGATAACTCAAAAACTAATAACCCAATCGATTCCAAATTTGTACACCTTTCTCTGTGAGTGTATCGCTATCGTATGAACTAGGATAAAGCCAATCGGTGGACATCTTCCTTATTTTTTAACTTTGGTTTTGGTAAAAAATTGGCGATTTTCCAAAAATATTTTTTCAAAGGTCCGCCATTTTGTTAATTATAGAGCGAAGTCAATAATCCTAGTTCATACGAGAGCCAGACATGTACTCTTTCTAACACCGTTCGGATTCCGATGTTCCAGTGAGGAGTTATCATGCCCGCCATTAAAAATAAGGACTTTTCTTTAATTACAAAAAACAACAACAAAAATTTTTTGTAAATTATTTTTCTTCTATTTTAAATCTTCAATTATATATGTGTAAAGTTACAAACCTTAACAAGCATTGGTATTGACTTACCAGCTATTGAAAATCTTGAAAAATTAAAATCTAGAATGGGTGGGGTTCCCTTAAGGACTTTTTTCAAGGACCATAAAAGGCGTGGATATTTTAAAGACTTTTTTCAAGGACCATAACAGGCGGGGATATTTTAAAGACTTTTTTCAAGGACCACAGGCGTGGATTTCATACAACAACCTTAATTTGTTTTTATAACTTTTTTCAGTAAAAGGTTTAAAGTATATGGCTCCAATAAAATACCACTAGGAGTTCAGTCAGTTAAAAGAGAACTGCTACAACATTTGTATCTGACTTCCATGAGGACTGCTGGCTAAAGAAAGGCTTAGAATGTCTTTTGTCTATAAAGAATTTTAAGAAGTCTTTTTAGGCACCATCCAAATCACGCCCAGTGGCCGTCTCGGTGAAGAAGTCCCTCCAGACGGATTCATAGCCTCTAGATAGACTTCTTTATACATCTGACCACTGTCTGCATACATTAGACACCCAAAAGCCTTGCAGTTACATACAGCGAACATCTGATGACCTTTTTTTCAACCTTCTTCTAAAACTTAATAAGTATTATTGAAAGTATTTCATGGAAACATATCCGTGGAACGTCTTATTAGTTAAAATACCGCTCTATGAGATGCATTTCTCCCAAAACTCACACAAATCACACACTCCAATTAATTTGTGTTAATTTATGAACAATTAAATTAAATACTCACACAAAAACACCAACCTAAATTCATGATTGACTTTAAGATGTGTCGATCTCTGCTCTCCCACACAACTTAATGAACTAATAAGTGTCGGTTCCGGTCATATCAATCTCCATTCACAGTATCATTAAATATTAATTTCTTTTGTTGTTCATTTTTTATTTATTTATTTAAATTACTCTCCTCACACAACTGACCTGCCACAACTAAAAAATAACAGAAAATAAAAATATTCCTCTGGCAGTTACTCAAAGGCGGTATTTGGCTATTTTTAGTCTAACACATGAAAGATATTCATCAAAAAAAAAAAAATATAGAAAATATATTTTAATTTTTTTCTGTTTTGTTGAAAACATTTGAATAATACATGCTTCCATAAACGTTAAAGATATTTATCAAATTTTAATGAATATTTAACAATAATTATTAAAACATGGCAACAACAACAACAGCAACACCACTTTCAGTCATAAAATAATTAATACACCACCGACACACTCATTGATATACATATGTCAGGTTCACACGTTTCAAGTATCCCCCTCAACCCAGCTCGTCAATAAATCCCCATTCAGTTTCTTCATTAATTATTATTTTTTTAAATAAATAACAACAACAAGTGAATCTATACATAATGTATTTATTTAAGAAGAATGGAAGTAAAATATATAAATATTAAATAAGAAATGTTATAATAAATATCCATATAAACAAAAATATGTGAAAAGACAACAAAAATCATTTGTCATTCATCACGTTTTTCTGTCATTCTGTTCACAGAGCTGTTTTATCATTTCAAATCATTTTGGACTCGTACAAGTTTTTTTGTTTTGAGATTCCTAATACCCGATTTGAATTGAAATCTTTTCCATATTCATTAAGCCCAAAAGCAAAAAAGGTGGCGCTAAACATTCCCGTTAATCTCGTGGATTTCAAACAAAAAAAAATCGTTTTACTCCATATTATTAACAATTTTCAATAATTATTCACTTGTTTCAAATTGGTATCAAGTTTAGGTGTGTGTGTCTTGATTTAATAAATGTACATATATTTAAAATAATTTAATATTTTAAGCAATTCCCCCGCAAACCATATCAAACAAACAAACAAAATTATAAACAAATCGTAAATATTTAACATGTTTTCAATACAATGGATCAAATTTGGAAAATTAAAGCAGAATTGATTCGAAATGGCTTCGATACACCCTACATTGGGAAGTTTTTCTGAAGAAGCCATGCCCAAAGGTCGGAAGACCCAAAATCGTAAATATTTAACATTTTTTCAATACAATGGATCAAATTTGGAAAATGGAAGCAGTATTGATTTAAAATGGCATAGAGTCACCCTACATTGAGGAATTTTTATGAAGAAGTCATGCCCAAAGGTCGGAAGACCCAAAATTTGTTATTGGGTTTTATGACTGCCTAAAAAGCCTGAAACAAAAGATTTTTTAGAATAACAAAGAGTCTTCCTATAGGGTACCAGTAGATGATATGTATATTAGAGACCAAATATATTCATATCGAATAATTAAGAGAAAAATATCAAGGACCCTTCCAGAATATTTTTAGGCCCATTACAGTCGTGGAACTTTTATATCATACACAACTATGTCGAGATATGATAATACCCTGAGTATTATATCTCGACTATCTGAGTCGATCTAAACATCTGTTTCCGTCCATCTGTCTATTATAATTTGTAAACACGATACAGCCCACAGTTATGGACCAATCTTCACGAAATGTAGGATGGGTTCTGGCCAATGAAGACCCCTATTGTTTTTGGTAAAGATCGGTTGATATTTAGGAGATGAAATAGACCAAATACTTAATTTTTGTCGTTTTTTCTGGTCGCTCTAGAGGCCGCAATTATGGTCGTATGTACTCGGATGTGGGAGTTAAACTTAAATATAACAGGCGTGGATTTTTTAAATAACATTTTGCAAGGACCATAGGAGGCGTGGATATCTTTTCAAGGGCCATAACAGGCGTTGTTTTTTAAGGGCCATAAGAGGCGTGGATATTTTATTTAAAGTATATTTTTTCAAGGGCCGTAACAGGCATGGTTATTTTAAAGATTTTTGTTCAGGGACCATAACAGGCGTGGATATTTTAAAGAACTTTTTTCAAGGACCATAACAGGCTGGATATTTTAAAGAATTTTTCACGGACCATAACAGGCGTGGATTTCACATAACAACATAAATTTTTTTTATAACTTTTTTCAGTAAATGGTTTGAAGTATATGACTCCAATAAAACACCACTAGAAGTTCAGTTAGTTATAAGAAAACTGCTACAACATTTGTATCTGACTTCCATGAGGACTAAAGAAAGGCTTAGAATGTCTTTTGTCTATAAAAAATTTTAATAAGTCTTTTTAGGCACCACCCAAATCACGCCCAGTGGGCCGTCTCGGTGAAGAAGTCCCTCCAGACGAATTCATAGCCTCTAGATAGACTTCTTTATACATCTGACCACTGTCTGGTCAGGTGCTTACGTATTCACATATTATTTAGTAATCCATTAACATTACAGAACAGAAATATAGCGCTGATCGCTTTAAAATGTTCAAAGAGGTTCCACTTATGGTCAAGGACAACGCCTATAATTTTCGGTGATGATCACATCAAAATTTTGGGATGAAGTGGACCGAAAACTTAATTTTTTTGTGTTTTCGAGTAGAGTATAATCCGAAAATCACAGCATCATAACACGGTGAAGGTAATCTGGACAAGTAATTAGAAGGGCTGTACAGAATATTGGGAATATTCGAAAAATATGTCAGTGTAAGGAAGAGGTGCGGTTGACCTCTTATCGGGCAAGAGGTTGGAAATATCGGAAACATTGCACAGGCATCGAATAAACATCAGCAGAAAGTTAGAGTTCCGTGGTAGTTGTGTGTTGTAATATTTTTCCAAGGGCCGTTGCAGTCGCCTATTTTCTAAGAAAAAATCAAATACCATTATAGGCGTGAATATTTTAAAGAATATTTTTCAGGATTTTTTTAAACAGAAAGATATCTTATAGAATACCAAAATATATTCTTATAGAAGACCCATGGTCTGCATTTAAAAGGCCAGAAGGTCTTCTTATAGAAAATCAGAAGATGTTTGTCTGAAGGTGTGATTTTAAAATACTGCCACAAGGTAGGAAGGCAAGGAAGGTATCAATATTCTCAGCTATTCTTATTTTTTCGATTACCAGTTATAGGAACATTCCACACACTTTTTAGCAATGTACTGGGCAATAAAAAGTAGCTCATATTGTAAAAAATCCCTTTTATATATTTTGTAGACATTTACGGTTTATTAATGAAACAGTTTTTACCTTCAAAAATTAATAATTTTGCATCACCATGAGACACCGTAAAAGTACCCCAAAATAAAAACATCAATCTTCCATTCATCCGTATATTCTATATTTAGGGCATTTCACTTTCGTTATCGACCGATAATTCATTAATCAAAAATCACCATAAGAATTAATGATGATTAATAAATCGAAAGATAAAAAAAACGAAATTATGCGTGTGCGCCGGCGCATTATTATTTTTATTTTTACAAACAAACCAAAAACTAACCATACGCACGCTTCTTTGAGTTGAGCTCGCTCGCTCTCTCTCACACTCTGCCGGCTACACAATCATCAAGACGTAATGAATATTTAAACACTTAATAATACACTACAATTCGAATGAACAACAACAACACCACCACAAATTATTAATGCAGAAAATAATGTTTGTTACTTGAATAAATGAATAAGAAACAAAAAACATTAATAAAGAGTTGGTCGGTCGTTTATTTACATTTATTAATAAATTAACACCAACACGGAGCAGCGGAATTTAAACAATGGTAGCGGCAACCCAGCCATAATCCAGTAGTGGCCACTAACAAACGTTAGCTTAGCCAAACCCTAATTGTGGCAATAAACAAATTAAATCAATTATTGATATTCGAATTATGTGCTGCTTTTGAATTTAATCAACTGATTTTAATTTGTTAGAATATATTTTTTTATTTAATTAAATAATAAACTGAAATACAATTTATGAATGAGAATGTATTTGGTTAAGTATTCTAGTGGCGCCTAACCCACTTGTTACTTCCCCTACATGCTTATAACCGGGTTATTAGTTATTTTATGCAATCTTGCCACAAAAAAATTTTTTTTGATACCAATATGATCTTCGTCTCTCCTTGCATTTAACCTCTGAGTGTACTTTCTTTGGTCTTTAAGGAGACTCCATCTATTCTGGGTTCCACAAAAAAAAGTCAGACTGGGCCGACTATATGATTCCCTTTACCACTTTGGGTATATTCTACATGTGTATCCTAATAGACATCGCCTTTTCGAAGAAACATTGACATCAAATATAACGAACGTAAATATGTGATCTTTATCTATATGCGAACCGACTAACATCAATCTATACATATGCCATTATACTACCCATGCTATTCTGCAACAAATGTCATTCTACATTGCGCAAAATGTCGTGTCAATCGGATAAACATTAAAAGTTTTGTACACTATTTACCTATATGAGAGCTATATATAAATCCGAAGCATTGTACAAAATTATGTGCCAAACGGACAAACGATGGGTTTTTAGTGCACAGTTTACATAAAATCGGACGAATATACCTATGGGAGCTATATCTAAATCTGAACCGATTTTCACGAAACTTAGCACACATCATTCTAGACTAAATGCAATGCGCCGTACCAAATTTCATGGAAATCGGACGATTTATAGGGACTTTGGTGCACCATTTACAGAAAATCGAACGAAAATGTATATGGGAGCTTTATCACGAAACTTAGCACTCATCATTCTAGGCTTTATTCAGTACGATGTGCAAATTTCGTGCAAATCGAAAGATACATAGGGACTTTGGTATACCATTTACCTTAAATCGGCCTAAAATATATATGGGTGCTATATCTAAATCTCAACCGATTTTCACGAAACTTAGCACAAATTTTTCTATACTAAATTCAGTACGTTGTACCAAATTTTGTGCAAATCGTAAGATATATAAGGAATTTTTGGCACCACTTACATTAAATCGGACGAAAATATATATGGGAGCTATATCTAAATCTTAATCGATTTTCACTATACTCAGCACACATCATTCTATACGATATTCAGTACGATATTCCAAATTGCACCATTTACATTAAATCGGACGAAAATATATATAAACCGATTTTTTTCCAATTCCATAGGGTTCGTCTTTGGGCCAAATAAATGAGCTGTGCCAAATTACATCCCATTCTGATCATAAATGCGACACTTCATTATAATCGGTATCAATTTAAAGGTCAGTGATTCCTCTTGGATATATTGTCAACTTCTCGGGTCTATGCCCGACATAGAATACCAATTTTTTCCATTTTTCAAAGAAAAGTCATATTTATTCGGCGAAATGCCCTTTCCCTTGTAAAATATCGTGATGTGCGGGTCATAATTGCGCCCCCTAGAGACGAAAAACGTTTTTGGTCTATTTCATTCTCTAAATATTAATCGACCATTACCAAAAACAATAGGGGTCTTATTTCACCAACCCCGTCCTACATGAAAAATTTCAATTGATCCGTAAGTTCCGAATAGTCTTCAGAGTGGTCATCACCGTCTAGTGTGGTCTTGAAGAAATCAATTATACTGAAAATCGATAAATTAGTTCTAATGATGAACTCAGATCACAAAGTACCTTCAAAGTTTCACACCTGGGATCCGATGCCAGTGGCCACTATAGTATTTTGGCGGGGAGCAACGAACCTGGGGATAAACACTGACAATAACCCTAAGACGAATCACTGCCAATCAGATAAAGAAGACGGCCATACATGCCATAGCTCGACTCTCAAGAATTTGTACTTTGTTTACAATTTATCATGGACAGATAGACGGATCGACAGCATTCGGTAAGTTGACATTTAGAATATCAGAAGGTATACGCTTTTCCCATAAAATATTAGATTTTTACAGTAGCCCCGCATAATGTTCCCGCACCATTTTAGGTATTTTAAAGGTCATCTTTAATTTATAAATGGGGATATTTCGCAATTTCCTGGCGGAAATAAGCCATTTAGGGCCCTAGTTTGACCTGATCTATTAAAAATATTCCTCAATTCTTATTTGTCATTCTCTAGAACACAGTGCGAACACAAATTTGAATACATCATCTAATAATTGGTAGTTTTGGTTTCACTGGCATCATTCCATTTTTCTTTTTTTCTTAAATTTCGTTGTTATTTCTCTCCCAATCCTTTCGAAACGGAAATTGACTTCATTACCAAAACAAACAAGAAAAATTTAAATGAATGAATGAACGATGACTGAACGAACGTTTTTTTGTATGAATGAAGAAAATTGATCGCGCTTACAGGAAAAAATGGTAGTACGTAAATTAAATGCTGATTTCAAGCATATTCATATTCAGATTTAGATAAATAGCCCAGACAAATTGACGAACTGGCTGGCTGGCTGGTGGAGAAACAAACATACGACCGTTTACACATGTATATACATTTCGTTCCGTTTCGAAAAGGAAATCAATCAGACAAAAACAAAAACTGAACACTGCAGAGGCAGTAACAGAATCTCACTGTTGAAATGCGTGATTGAATAGAATATTGAAAAAAAACATGAAAATGAAAATGGAAGGTGCTTACAGG
Source organism: Musca vetustissima (assembly GCF_032173495.1). Lineage (NCBI taxonomy): Eukaryota > Metazoa > Arthropoda > Insecta > Diptera > Muscidae > Musca > Musca vetustissima. The sequence goes on from NW_026873761.1 coordinate 132,529, forward strand.
TCTTGACTTGTTTTGTGGTGTGGTGTGGTGTGCTGTGTTTTAATCGAATGAGCTAAACAGTTAAATGAATGGACAGATCTTCATCATCCTCATCACTGGCTAACTAACTGACTGACTGTCTGCCTGTCGTTTGGCATGGATAGATGGATGGATGGTTGGTTGGCTGAATGTGGACGTTTGGTTGATTGTTGAAGGTAAAGAAAAAAACGTGCCGTTTGGGATTTACTTTCATTGATGAAATAACTACTTGCCATTAAATCGTGTTATTCACATCTTCCCCTTTACATGACTGATGTTTACACTGACTGTCATAGCTGTAACTGCTGCTGTTAGTTAGAATAGTTGCCAGTGTAGAGGGCATGCGTGTCATTCTTTGTTGGGGAATTTATTTATTTTTATTATGTGATGGCAATTTGACTTGTTGTATGCGCCAATGTGTGTATGGGTGTGAGTATGTGTGTCTGCCTACCTTAAAAAGCTCATCTTGACTGATTACAAACAATTTATGATTATGCCAAGATTCCAAGTAATTAGATACGTTGGGATTTATTTCTCCTCCGTTTTAATATTATTAATAAATTAGTAAGCCAACTATGTGCGGTTGTGGCGAAACAACTATTTAAATGTCACGTATAGAGTTGTATTTTTATCAGTGGGGATATACCCAATTGAGCTAAACTGATGGATATGTTCCGGGGAATTTTAAATGAAATATGTCTAGAACATAGAATATCGAGCGGAAATGGTAAAAACTGATAAAGATAATATTTGGCAGAGGTTTTAACGAGTATATAAACACTATAATATTCCTTCTACACCAAAATATATTGACAGTAACACGTTAGACGAGAGTACATGTCGATTCATTATAATCTCCATTATATGCATGCCAGTTTTCATTTGCTTCGAAACACTTCGAAATATTCGTCGGAGATCCACAAAGTATAAATATTTTTATTATAACTATATCCACATAGAATTCTATGTATAGGCAACTGATGTGCTACATTTCGCGTTTTTGGTATATTATGTCATAATGGTAATTAAAAGGACCCAGAGTGGCAGTGCAAACTAAGTGGCTTTTTCGAGTTTTAGGAATCCATCCTGGCAGAAAATTTTTAAAATATGTTCACATTTTCGAATAACTTTTGCATAGCATTTCAGCGATATTTTAGATATTTTAAAAAATGGACCTAATAGGTTGTATGGTGAATGTATACAAAATTCGATCAGACTGAAATTTGCGCCATCTTATATTGCCTTTGTATGAATAAGGGCTATATTTTCATCCAGCTTAATAGGGGGTTGTGGCTATAAATCAAAATGAATACCAAAGTCATTAATTCAACTGAACCTAGAAGCCAAAATTATTCGAACTCCACACAAATTATATGGATATAACAGCCAAATGAAAATAACCGGGATCAAAAGCCAAGGACGTCCGGAGAGATGCATGGAATCAGCTTCCAATGATTATATCTGCATGAAAAGGTCCTTAAAGTCAAGTAAAGCCACAATGGAAATTACAAATATCTCAAACGGACCATCAGTACCATCGGTGTTATTTGTGCAGATTCTGATCTACTCCTTGTAGACTAATTCTTATGTTATGGAGAAAGCAGTCGGATGTAAGACCTTAGTTGTAGACCCCATGCATTCGAAATAAACAGACCCATCAAATCGAAATCAGCCTCACCTCAGATTGACTTCTAAAGATCCAAATACCGAACTTGTAAATAAATATGCCCATAAATGGCTGTCGTTGGAAATTCACTGTTATTTTGTAACGTCCAGAGAGGTAACAGTATACTCAGACAGGGCCGACTATATGATACCCTACACAACTACCACGGAATTCACACTTCATGGGGATCTATATTCCGAGTCTGGGCAACATTTCGTGATATTGCGTCTTCTTGACCTATTAGAGAACAGCTGCTCTGCGGCATCTTTTCCTAAACATGTTTTCCTGGAGTAAAAAAAAATCCATAAGATTCGTAACAATCGTTCGAATTAGTTCGTCTTTCCATGGAAAATTGGTGATGTTTGGCTTATAATTATGGCGTCTAGAGCGACTAGAAAACCAGACAAAAATAAAGTTGTCCGAAATATTATCTGATCATCATCGAAAATTATAGGCGTCGTCCTTGACCAAACTTCAGAAAAATTCTTTTAGCCATTAGCGCTATTTTCCGTCCTCTAGTGTGCTAATGGTAGTAGTAAATAATAGAAGAATACGTAGACATCTGTAAATATAATATTTATGTATAACTCCTAGATCTGTGTAGACACATCACAATAACCGGTATAAATTTAAACTCCACTTGGATATACTATCAACTTCTCGGGCCTATGCTCCTGAAGGAATAAATATATAAGTCAATTTTGTTCATTGTTTACACAAAAGTCTTGGCCCATAAGACCCGCTAAATATTGACCGAAGTTCCCTTGTAAAATTTCGTGATATACGGCTCATAATTGTGCCTTCTAGAACGAACATTTCATTCTATGTCATTCCCTAAATATTAATCGACCATTACCATAAAAAAAGGGGTCTTCATTTACCAACCCCATCCTACATTCAAAATTACAATTGATCCGTAAGCTCCCAATAGACATCAGAGTGCTCATCATCGTCTAGTGTGGTCCTGAAGAAATCAATTAAACTGAAAATCCATAACTTTAGTCCTAATGATGAACTCTGTCACAATGTTTCACACCTCGGGTAAAAATCCGATGATATACTTTTTAAAGTGTAGACTCTGGCCAGTGACCACTTTAGTCTTTTGGCGGGCAGCTACGAACCTGTGGATAAATTCGTGAATTTCAGAATCACTATTCCCCCATACTCATTGTAGCCAGATGGAATTTGGAGAACTTCTTTGAATATTGTGAAGGTTTTCAAATCCCTACACGAACTTTCTAACCCATCAACATTTTCTTTAATTACTTGACAACAGGTGAAAACCACCACTCCCCCTTCTGCAACGCCTGTCATCCACTGTAGGAACAACAATAAAAATATATACATATAATAGCCGATAATCTTTCAAGCTGATTTCTCTCTCTCTTCGAAACGATGATCATAAATTTTATTTACAATCATTTAATTTATCTTCTATTGATTTTAGTGATCGTTTAAGAAAGCCGGGCAAAAAACGACACCCAACAATTTAGATGATGGGGATGATAAAAATCGAATAGATAAAGGAGGAAAAGAAGAAGAAGAAATCATGCCACAAAGAATAGAAAGTTTAATGTTACAACAACACCAACAAACTTTAAATTATATCCAAGAGATTTTTTTTCCGTTGGACAATCAAAATTTGGTAAAGGGGAAAAAATGTCACCATCATTTCTGAAATATGTTTTCGATTAAAAGCCGAAACTATGCATGTTGATGATAACAACAACAACCACGACAACAGCAGCAGCAACAACGGCGGCAAATAGACAATAGATGAGCCACCAGCCAGCCGAGCAACAACAATCTCCAGCTTTATGGAGGTTGAAATCGATCGAAAGAAACAAATCTTAGTGGAACTGTCACTGAAATAAAAGCTAATGATTAAATTTATTACCCTGAGCTACAAATACTACTTTTGAAATAAAACGCGCACACGGATAGATGGACGGACGGACATATAGATGGACCATAGTTGGATGGCCGGGGCAGATTCGGCCAGTGAAGCTGAAATCAAAAAGACAAACGAACAAGTGTTTCACAAACCTAATCAAGGTTCAACATATTTCTTCTTCACCAATAAAGCCGAACACACACACACACACACCAGCACAACAACCACCTAACTAAAGGTGACTATTTAGGTATTAGTGACAGTAGGGTCAGCAGTTAGGCAAGCAAACATCCCAAGCATGTGTTTTTGTTATTTGGTGTTTCTTGGGTGATAGCCCTTTTGTTGTATCGGAGGTTGTTTCTAGTTTTTTTTTTAGTTGTTGTTGTTGTTGTATTTTAATAAAACTATCTAAGACATCATAGCCAAGCAATTTAACCCAATCTTCTTTAAACCATTCAAATTAACTATCCTAGCTTTGGCTGGCCAATCTATCCATATTTTTTTTTTTTTTTTTTGAAATGGAATATCGTGTAAGTGTTGCTGGGATTACTTTAGCCACATTGTTGTTGTTGTTATCACTATACACACATGATTAGATTGGTGTTTTGTTTTCAAAGCAGGTTGGTTGTTGGTTTTATGTTACATGTTGTCATATTAAACGAGGGAAGGCATTTTTAATTTTGAGAAATTTGGCATCCACCATTTGGTATACTGCAGCACAGTGCGCTATCCAAAATTTATCAAGACACATAATCCAATACACGTTATTCTAAGTTTTATTTGGTACGTTGTGCACTAATTCGTCCTGAACCCGAATGTGATCCGATTCCAACAAAACTTCATATACACCAATCCACACCTAATTCAGTACACTGTGCAAAATTCTGTCTCAATCAACCTGCGGAAATTGCAATACCGTTGTCAACCTCTAGTATTTTCAATACGCTTTGCAAAATTTTGCCTCTATCGGACAAACTTTGACAGTATGTTGCACCATTTACATAAAATCGGAGGAAACTATATATGGGAGCTATATCTAAATCTGAACCGATTCCAACAAAACTTTGCAAACATAAATCTGGCCCTAATTTACTCTGTGCAACATTTTCTTTCAATCAGAATAATATTGCCAGTAAGTTGCTCCATTACATAAAATCGTAGGAAACTCTATATGAGAGCTATATCTAAATCTGAACCGATTTCAACAAAACTTGGCATATATCAATCTAGACCTAATTCAGTACTCTGTACAAAATGTTGTCTCAATCGGACAAACATTGACAGTATGTTGCATCATTTACATAAAATCGGAGGAAACTATATATGGGAGCTATATCTAAATCTGAATCGATTTCAACAAAACTTGGCATATATCAATCTAGACCTAATTCAGTAGGACTTTGGGAGTTTGGTGCACCATTTATGGGGGCTATATCTAAAACTGAACCGATTTTCTCCAATTTCAATAGGGTTTGTCCTTGGACCACAGTGTGGTACAGGCTATTATGTCCATTTTCAAAAAAGTGACATGTGCCAAATTTCACCCAAATCGGATCATAAATGCAAACTGTACTTTGTTCACAAAATTACATGGACGGGCATGCATAAATCGACTCAGAAAGTGATTATATGCATATTCACAAAGACATAATACCCTGTACCACAGTGTGGTGGAGAGTCCTTTGGCAGAGATGCTTAGAGTACGTAGGTACCTACCTTGCTGTCTTACCCCACGGTGCTGTTAACACCAGTTAATACAAAGTGCCAACCAACGCCCCCACACTGAAATGCAGTTGCCAATCGTTCACACGTATTTGGACGCGATCACCTCCTTGGTCAGGCACCCAGTTATAATGCAACTCCACACCGAGCCACAGCTCTACCCGCGATTTGGGTATAAACCACTTCCAGCACGATGCTCCCCGAAGGGCCAACACCATCTGCCAGGCTAGATCCTTAGAACTAGGGCCCCTGGCACCCGTGCTATCGAAACCTTCTGTCAGGTTTATAGCCGAAGCTATTACCAGTAGAACCCCAAACAGTTCGAGAGTGGTCACTCACAGACTATAGCCTCTGCCCAGCTTCATAGCCAAAGCTACTACAATTAGGATTAACATGCAAGCTCTCTACAATGCAAAAGTAACCACCAATACCTCACGATATTGGTAGCCACCATGCATCCCACCCCTTCCAACAATTGCTTCACAAGCCTGCTAGTCCGGGAATGGTCCCCCACAGACTAACCTCTGCACGTTTCCGTAGCCGAAACTACTACCATTTGAACTAATATCTGCAGGCTCTCCACAATGGAATGACCATTAAGATAGGATGAAAACAGATGCAAAAACCAACACCTCTCTATGATAATTCCCACACCTTCTCCATCCTCACCCAACGATCATTCCACAAGCCTACAAAGTTCGGGACCCTACTAGTTTCGATCCATCAGTCCTCTGGCAATACAAGTCCTTGAAAGACAAAAGTTGAAAAACCAATCTTCTGGCAGTACAAGTCCTTAAAAAAGATTTTTTTAAAATCCACGCTTCTGGCAGTTGAAGTTCTTTAAATAACTACTGTCCTGGCAGTTGAAGTCCTTGAGAAAATATTTTAAAATCCGCACTTCAGCCAGTACAAGTCCTATAGCCAGTATAGGTGTTGAAAACATGTCTATAAAAAATCAAAGCTAATAGTCGGGGTGCGTGTTGAAAAATGTTGAAAAATGTAAATCAGGATAGGCTTTTCAATATAATATAAAAATATTTTTATATTTATCAAACCCCCCTCGTATCAATGAACTTGTTTTACACCAATGATGCTACGCAATACCAACTCATCTCCACACAACCCTATTAACAAATTTATGGCAGCTCATCTATGGATGTATTTGGTTGACCAGCCCGATTTCATTTTGCTATTTTTGGGAAAGTTACAATTTAGTTTAGTTTTTTGGTGACCGCTTTTAAAAAGGGTTACTTCGGCTCGTTCGTTGGCCACTGCTCTTCTCATACCCGAACTAACGATTATTTGTTTCTAGGTGAAATAATTTCAAAACAACCATTAATTTTTATTGCTGGAGTCACCAGATTAGCTATTAGGGCGGTTGTTTGTGATTGAAAAAAAAAACTTTGATACGATTGATTAGAAGACAAGAAACAAATTAAAATCGATCTAGGTTTCATTATAATGAACTCTTAGGGCAAAAACTATTTTTTGTTCTCGTTTTTCATTGTGACAAACTTTGCCAAATGTCGAGAAAAAAAAAGCAAAAATTTGTCAAAGAACGAACGGCAAATCACAAAGAGAAGAAACACAAAATAGAATTAACTTTAATTTGCATAAATTTAATTTTTGTCAAAGAATTAAAAAGAGCATTTTATATGATAATTATATAGTGTGTGTTTGGTCGGAAAACGCACAATAGATTATTGGTTTGTTTGTGTGCTTGCAAATGTCGTCTGTATGTATATAATGAACATAATTTATATCTCTATATTGTTATAATAGTTATTGCTCTACAATGACTAGCTGTGTTGGATTTTTTTATTGTTGCTGTTTTTCTGATTGTTTGCTAATTTAACAAAAAAAAAAATCTACAACTACTACTAATAACTGATATAACATAAAGGAGGGCTAGTTTATGGCAACATAAGTTAATAGCTTGGCAAAGTAGTATTTTTATAAAGAGTGAGTTCAAAACTTACAATAGGTTGGATCGAAAAAGTGAATTTTTTAATTCGGTATTTTGGAGAATTTTGGGAATGTTTTTTTAACTTTAACCTTCCAATAATCATTATCAATATCGGTTTACATTTTCACTATTTTAAAGATGACCTGAGGATTTTTTTTCTCTAGAAAGAGACTTCTTCAGGGACCTCAGACCTTTTTCTATAGAAAATGCCTTCTGCAGGGACCGGAGGATTTTTTTCTATATATAAAAAAGCTATTTTCAGGATTTGGGATTTTTTCTATTGAAAAGGCTTTCTTGGGAATTGAGGATTTTTTTCAATAAAAAAGTGAGCTGATGATTTGTTTTCTAAAGAAAAGGCCAGAAGAAGTTGTTTCTTTAGAAAAAGCCTTATTCAAGGAGCTGAGGAATTTTTTTCTATAGAAAAAGACTTCCTCAGGGACATGAGGTATTTTTTATACAAAAAAAAAAAGAAAAGAAATATAAAATGTCATCCTTTTTTATGCAAAAGGCCTCGGGGACCTGAGGAATTTCTTCTTTAGAAAAAACCTTTCTCGGGGACCTTAGGAATTTCTTCTATAAAAAAGACTTCCTCGGGGACCTTAGGAATTTCTTCTAAAAAAAGCCTTCCTCAGGGTCCTGAGAAATTTTTCCATAAAAAAAAACATTACTCAAGGTCCTGATAAATTTTTTTTCCATAAAAATAAAACATTCCTCAGGGACCTGAAGAATCTTTTCCATAGAAAAAGCCTTCCTCAGGGAATTGAGGATTTTTTTACCTGGAAAAAAATTTGTCCTCAGGGAACTGCAGATTTTTTCTAAACAAAAAGCCTTAATCAGGGAACTAAGGAATTTGTTTTTCTATAGAAAAATCCTTCTTCAGGGACCTGAAGAATTTAATTTCTTTAGAAAAAACCTTCATCACAAACTGGGAGATTTTTTTCTATAGAAAAAGCCTTCTCAGTGAACTGACGAAGTTTTCCTACAAAAGGCTTCCTAAGTGAACTGTGGATTCTTTCCATATGTAAACCATACTCATTAACCGGTGAAATTTTTTCGGCGATATTCCAAGAAAGCCTTCCTCGGGGATCTGAGCAATTTTTTTAATATAAAAAATTTAAATCATTTTTATAGAAAAAAAAAACGTTCTCAGGAAATTGAGGAATTTTTTTCTTTAAAAAATCATGCCCGCCATGAAAAACGAGGACTTTTCTTTAATTACAAAAAACAACAACAAAGCAATAACAATTTTTTTTGTAAATTATTTTTCTTCTCTTTTAAATCTTCAAATATATATTTGCAAAATTAAAAAACCTTAACAAGCATTGGTATTGATTTACCAGCCCATTGAAAATCTTGAAAAATTAAAATCAATCTTAAAGGAACTGCAGATTTTTTTCTATTAAAAATCATCATCATTTTCTAAAGATTTGTTCACTCCACCCTATAGTTTAGCGGATATTTAAATTTCTCAATGAGTTCATTGATACCATCATTATCCATATGTCCCATAAATATTTTAAATTTATTTCGAGTATGGTTTTCAAAATATGTCAACGTATACGAAATTTTAATAACAGAATATTTTTCACAAACTCAACAACAACAGCGACAATATCAAGCTCATTTGAATTTTTAACAAATTAGACTCCTGAAATCCAAAAACTAAAACTAAATCACAGAAAATATTTTGCCATACCAAAAAAAGAAAAATAGCCGTTCAGCATTTCATCGCCACAGAGTATAGAAAAAAGTAAAATAAACATCATCGACAACAAAGTTTCAAATAAATTGATTTAGAGCTGCTGTTTTTGCTGATTATGCAAAGAATATTTACATAAAATTATTTATTTTTCGAACATTTCATTAACCTATGTATGCGTGTACGTATGCTAGCCATTTGATGGTCTTTTCTCTTCCTGTTTTTATATCAGGTCAACTAATCGAAAAATTCATGATTAGTTAAATGGTAAAAAATGAAAACAGCCACAGCAAATTCTATCGCAGAGAGAGGTAAATATTTCCTGAAATCCGTAGGTGTATGGAGGCCAATGAACTGTAGTCAAGAGACATTTTTTAAATACCTAAATCCTATAAATGGTTTAGGGAGGGAGTACATTCTGTTAATTGGTGAAAGAGTCACTTTCGTGAAACCCTATCAAAGGATTATTTTCCCTTCAATTCCTATGAATCATAGCAGAAAACTTTGCAATTCAAAATACCAAATATTTGTCTTTTGTTAAAATAATTCACTGGAAATAAACTTTCCACAGCATTCGCAGCATGATGGGATTCGTCACATGATTTGTCATTCGTATATCCATTACAATGTAAACACACCTTTTCGTGTGGCTTATTGTTCATGCATTCACACCGAACGAACATTGCAGCAGTGGCAGTAACATGCATGCATGACTACAACAACAACAAATTATGCGATTTTCTTGTTGTGATTTTGTTGCACTTTTTCATAATTCATGTAATTTGAACAAACATAAGTTACAAGGCAATTATTATTTCAGTTGGTTGAGTTCCCTGTTCATTCGTTGTCTTCGTCATCGTCATCGTCGTTGATCTGTCTGAATCGTAATCACATCGATCGCTCAGCACATCGAGAAAAAAAATAACTGACTAATGATTTCGTTAAATGGAAATCCATCAAATCATAAAAGCCACAATTATTCCACACACAAGATCGTATGAATTACTAGTTGTGAATAGAATCTATTTACAGAAATATGTAATTAAATGGCTTTTTCAAACAATTACACTAACAATAACAACAAAAAATTCAAAAAAAAAAAAAAACAAGATAAAAATGATTTGAGATTAAATTGTATTTTATAATATGAAATATTAACCCTCAAACTGTCATTGTTCTCTTCTAAATAATTATGATGATCAAAATTTTAGGTGTAATTCTTTGGATCATTAGGTGGGTTATTAGGGGAATCTCTATTTAATAGATTTTATTATTTTCTTTCTTTTTTTAAAAAGGCTCGAAATTTTGATTTGATGATTTTAGGGTTAAGTTAGTAGTTGTTAATTTTTTGTATGAAAAAAAGGAGTTTATCTTTTAGATATTATATGCCAGTAGATTCACATACACTGAGTGTGTAAAAAAGCGAAACTTTACTACGTACTTTGTTACACTCAATCATTCCGTTGTCGAAGAATAATTCACCAAAGTCAGCAAGCAAACGATGTTAATACACCGTAAAGAATTTTAAATGTTTACCATAAACGAAGAACTCTTAGTCCTCTAAATATACTTCTTCAATATTTTCTTATATTAAGATATTTAAAGGTTTGGGATTGATTTTTTTTTTTCAAAAATATTGTTATTTTATATATTTAAATTTGGTTGTGGCTATGCACCCTTAAAAATGTATAAAAAGTAAAGAATGTCATACGTTTTGTAAACTTTGTACTTAAACCACTTTCAAAACCAGTAAAGAAAGTAGTAAAGTGTGGACAAGTGGGCCAAACTTTATATAAACATTTTTTTGCGAATGGCGGGCACTATAACGCAAAAACTAATAATCCCTTCTTCACTTTTGGTATATTCTACATAGTCTCCTAACAGACGTCGCCTTTTCGAAAGAACACTGACATTAAATTGAACGTAATATATATATAAGAACATTGGTGCCCCATTTCGATTAAATCGGACGATTTTCACGAAACTTGACACACACCCTTATAGACTTAATTCAATATGATGTGCCAAATTTCGTGCAAATCGAAAGATATATAGGGACTTTGGCGCACCATTTACCTTATATCGGACGAAAATATATATGGGAGCTATATCTAAATCTGAACCGATTTTCTCGAAACTTGACACACGCCCTTATAGACTTAATTCAATTGGCTGTGCCAAATTTCGTGCAAATCGAAAGATATATAGGGACTTTGGTGCACCATTTATCTTAAATCGGACGAAATTATATATGGGAGCTATATCTAAATCTTAACCGATTTTTCCCAATCAATCGATAGGGTTCGTCCTTGGGCCAAATAAATGAGCTGTGCCAAATTTCATGCAAATCGGATGATAAATGCGACCTGTTCTTTGTTTACAATTCAACATCAACAGATGGATAGACGGACATGCATAAATCGACTCAGAATGTGATTCTATGCATATTCTCAAAAGGAACCATAAGTCGACCTCGTTTCCTTTTGCCTGTTACAAACATATGCACAAAGACATAATACCCTGTACCACAGTGTGGTGAAGGGTATAATAAACGATTCATATATATGCCAACCTATGATCTTCTTTAAAAAATACTCCTGGTCTTCTTTTACGAGACCTACTGACTTTTAGAAAGGTCTACTGATCCATTATAAGAAGTTTTACTGATATTTTATAATTAAATCGCCCTGTTTTTTCATTAGAGAGGCTAACATAACAAGACACCTTCATCGTAGATATGAAGACCTATTGGGCTTCTATACGAATAGGTAATAGCTTTTTATTAGAAGAACAATTTTCGAAGGAATTGGTCGATTAGTCCCATCTTCCAACATTATGAAGACATGGTTATAATATTAGCTTTTGCAAAGTTTGGTTTAAATTGGATAGTCCGTTTGCATGATATTATAAAAATTATTTCAGCACAATTTCGACCATTTTGTGGTGGAGGTACCAGAAAAGGTGATCCGATATTCCCCATCTTCGAACTTGAACTATATCTGGAAAAATATTACGATGTGCAAAGTTTGGATGAAATCGGTTACTCTCTTTGAAAGTTATCGTGCGCACCAGCCGGCCAGACAGACGGACGGACATTTCCAAATCGACTCCAAATTGTCTGAAACGAATTTGGTCCAAAGAAACATGGGGTCTAAAACCAATATTAAGCATCACTATCAATAAAGCTGAGGTATATGAGATGTGATGGTGTACTATAAGAAGACTTAAGGGGACCCCCCCATTCTCGGTGTCAAAAAATTTTTTTTTGATCTAATTCGAATCTACTATAAATCTAGAATGTTCCTACAACATTTCAAGTGAAAATCTCAAGAACTATTGAAGATATAGCCGATTTATTGTGTTTGTTAATTGTTGTGCGATGCATGATAACTCCTCACTGGAACATCGGAATCCGAAATTTTCAACGGTGTTAGAAAGAGTACATGTCTGGCTCTCGTATGAACTAGGATTATTGACTTCGCTCTAAAATTAACAAAATGGCGGACCTTTGAAAAAATATGTTTGTAAAATCGCTGATTTTTGACCAAAAACCTAGTTAAAAAATAAGGAAGATCTCCACCGATTGGCTTTATCCTAGTCCATACGATAGCTATACACTCACAGAGAAACGTGTAAAAATTTGGAATCGATTGGGTTATTAGTTTTTGAGATTATAGTGCCCGCCATTCACAAAAGAGAAAAACGCATTTAAAGTTTGAGAAGCCCTTTAGCCGTCACTTGATGCTGGCACAATAAATCGGCTATATTTTCAAGAGTTCTTGAGATTTTCACTTGAAATTTTGTAGGGACATTCTTGAATTAGTGTAGAATCGAAATCAAACAAAAAAATTTTTGACCCCAAGAATGGGGGCGGTCCCCTTAATGGACTTATATCAGATGACTTATAGAAGAAGGCTTATGAATCTAAGCCTTCTTCTATAAGTCGTCTGACACCTTTTACAAGGTGTCTGGTTTACAAAGTCTTCCTACGACTTTTCTATAAAATGATCTACTAGTCTACGTTCCTGAGAAAAGATTTTAAATCCTCTTCGAATTATATATGTGTCATATTTAAGTAAATTTCCCTGGTTCTTTTACAGAGATTGCCTTGTCTTTTCGTTTTTGCAAGAAATCTTCCTGGTTTTCTATAGGAAAACCTCAAGGTAATATATACGAAGCCAATATTGGTCTCATATATTTCTTGAAATGAATTATCTGAGCATGTCTCCCTTCAGTGTATTGTAGCGAAATTACAAACAGAAGTATGGCCATTCCGAAGGTGTTTATCTATTCGAGTGTGGGGTGCATTTATTTATTATTGACAAAGTTTTTTTTTTCTGAGATTCCAAAGAATCTGTCTACAAGTTACATGAAAAATATTTTGATACCAAAAGTTTTTTTATGGATTTTAATGAGCTTTTTCATAACATTTAGTTTTTTTTCAACTCCCATACTCTTATCTATTTTTGTAGCGTTGTTATTTTTGTTGTTGTTGTTATTTTTTCAATTACATTATTTAACGTTTAATTAACTTAACGTGCAATTATTTCAATTAAAACTACTTCCCATGGGGGTATGAGTAACATGAATATCTATCTATCCGATGGTATTGGTAGGTGCTGGGGCGTAATGGCGGACGTATTAGTAGTTGGACGGTACGGCAATGCAACTGAGCGAATGGCTGACGAACGGACGGACATCTTAGTCAAGCGATGAAGTGTTCTATGTAGAAATGATTGGTTTATGGTATAACTATATTTTAGAAACTTTGGTATTTAAAAAAACGATTAATTAAAAAATTAAATTATTAAAAAAACTCTTATCAATAAAAAAAACCCCTAATTTTATAACAGGACCATACTTTATTTTTTTATTTCACCACAAACCTCTTGGCTGTCAAACTCTATTGATCGTTTTGATGACAATAATCAGCTAATAATGTATATATTTACCATTCCATTTATAAGAATACTCGTATAAAATTATATAGACAATGGAATAAATCACAGATTGTAAAGTACAACCTTCTATCTAATTAATTCCCTTAACTTAATCTAATTCATGAAGATCGCTTATCGCGAAATATGAAAAGTGATTTCCCTGGTAACACGGTACCAAAGAAATGTTTAATCTTTTCTAGTTACCTGTTAATTGCAGTAAATCAAATTACAGTTATTAGTCAGTCAAATTCATACGAATTAATGGCCATAAATTAGAATAAAAATCATATATATCACTGCAATCGGTAATTAAGATAATTGGATATTTGAACATTAGAAAGTTGGCAAATATGTTTTATAAGTTCAATTTTTCGCATTCAGCAGACCCAACGCGGTTGGGACCCAGATGATCAAAATAATACTAACTCACTTTCAACTGATTTTCAACGAATGTGCTGAGACTAAAATCCCGAAAAGTTATATGATCGAGAAAAGTAAATCTGAAACTGAATAAGTGACAATGATTTAAATCCAAACAATATATAGTTCTCAGACCCTTCAGATTTTAGAATTCTTGGCATTTGTTATTATTGAATTTAAAAATTAAAAAAGTGATATATATATATACAATTTTCACAATTTCCCTTAGTTCTACATATACAGAACTTAGCATACCTTGTATCCTTGTCGTTTTTTCTTCATTAAAAATAGCGATATAATTATTGTCTTAAATTTTCTCTATTTCTTTTGTTTCCAGATTTGTTGTCGGCCTTTTGTTGTCATAGAATACAGAGCAATTTTGGAAAGGTAAGTTGCATATTTCCGATATAAATTTCCGATCTAGAAATTAAACTAAGTGTCGCACATGTATTATTAATCAGTAAGATATGACGTACGAACATGCTTTGTGTTGTGACTATAAAAAAAATAAAATTGTCAGGGCAAAACATGAGTAATTCGATTAAGTTAAATATTCATATTACGAAAATATTACAATAGACCGGGATAATGTTTGTAAATACATACCGAAGTCCCGCTTTAGTTTTCGCTCTTTGCCTTGTTTTCCAAACTTAGTGTCTGTCTTTTATACACTTCACCACACTGTGGTACAGAGTATTATGTCATTGTGCATATGTTTGTAACAGGCAAAACGGATCGAGTCTTGGATGACGTATGTTATGAAAATCGGCTCATATTTAGATATAGCTCCCATAACTCCCATATGTAAATGGTGTACCAAAGCCCCCATATTTCCTACAATTTCTACGAAATTTGGCTTAGAGTTCTAAATTAGGTCCAGAATGATGTCAACTAAGTTTCGTGAAAATCGGTCCAACTTTAAATATATCTCCCATATATATATTTTCGTCCGATTTCATGTTAATGGAGCACCAAAGCCTATACATCTTTCGATTTCACGAGTTTCTGCATAGCGTACTGTATTAAGCCTAGAATGATGTGTGTCCTATGTTTCATGAAAATCGGTTCAGATTTAGATATAGCTCCCATATCTATTTTCGTACGATTTAATGTAAATTGTGCACTAAAGACCAGGGTGAGCAAAAATTCTCTAACGAATGATTCAAAATACATTCTTTTCGTTTTGTGATCATTTTACGAATGAATTTATGGCAATAAATTCTTTACCAAACGAGCATTCGCCAAAGAATGTTCGCACACATATACGAGTGAGAGCACACAACAACGTTCGTTTTGTTTGGTGGTTGAAATTCTTTCTGACATTCTCCCACGAATGGAAACAACCATTCCCGAATTCTCGCGAATGCTCAAAGCAGCAACAACAATAACAACAAGTGCTCGCGAGCATTCCCATTTTTTTTTTTTTTTTTTTAGTTTTTCAAAAGAATGTTCTTCAGCAACAATTGCTCGCGAAAGAATTAATCGATGACGCTTGCAGCCAAATTTTATCGTTCGTGAATTTTTCGTACAATGCGAACATTCGCGAGAGATTTCAAATGCTTGTTCATTCACTGTAATTTTATCATTCGCGATAAATTGAAAACATTCGCATTCTCGCCCGTTAGCATTCGTGAGAAATAGCGTATTTTAATCATTCTTCGCACCGTGCTAAAGACCCAAAGTTTGGTCTGATTGAGATTAAGTTTTAAACAGTGCAGCATACATCTTTACAAAATTTAGCATAGGTTGCAAAATGGCATATGTAGGATTGATGATAGTCGGTTTACATACCGATAAAGATCACATATTTAAGTTCGTTCAAATTCATGTCAATGATCCTTCGAAAAGGCGACGTCTGTTAGAACACTTATGTAGAATATGCCCGCCTTTACTACTTTCCTTACTGGTTTTACATTACCTCCAAATAGTGGTTGCGCTCCATTTTCAAGGGGTTTAGGGTTCATGTCTTCAAAATATTAAGCGAAATGGACCTTACGTTTCATAATCTTTAGTTAAATATCCGGTTGATTATGGGTTGTTCTCCTCCTCCGTTAACATTCAAATTTTGTTTAAATAAATTTGTGGCTCACAAATCCAAGTTTTTGTAAATTAACGTCCAACAAGACTAAGAAACATTAGATGTTTGTCATCGTTAACGAAACGACACCCCAAAAAATATTGATTTATGTATTTAATTCATTTTCAATTCCGCAAAAAAAAAAACTCAAAATAATTTATATACTATATGTTATAGGGAAGCCAGCCAGGGGTTCAGAGTACGCCATCAAATATTTCAAATAAATTTATTGAGCCGCTTAACTAAAATTTTTGTTTGATTTTCGATTAGCATGATTTCGATTTATTTTTTATTGTCATCGTCGTTGTCTTCGTTACTAGATTCATGTATTTGGTCAATAAAACAAAACATCACCACCAACAACAACAACCACAGAATATTGACAAAATATCGAAAAATAGTAAAAGGGGGGTAACGACGAAACGTCACACAAAAAGTTCATAATTAATTTCATCGTTTTATTGGTTTGAATATCAATTCAAACCAAAAAAGAAGTTTGTTTCTTATTTTTCGGGCTGTTTATTGTCGTTGTTGTACTAACTTGAACATAATTAAAGAGACCCATAAATTTCCATATTTAGCGAAGGTCGTCAACACTTGTGTGACGATCGGATTTTATTGTGATTCG
The DNA here is from genome assembly GCF_032173495.1 of Musca vetustissima. Taxonomy (NCBI): domain Eukaryota; kingdom Metazoa; phylum Arthropoda; class Insecta; order Diptera; family Muscidae; genus Musca; species Musca vetustissima. Next base: position 149,559 of record NW_026873761.1, read on the forward strand.
TGGCGATGGCGATGGTGGTGTGGTTTGGTTTAATGTTGTCAACTTTTAGATACATTTGCAAAGTTTCGTGTTGTCGTTTAATTTTATTTTTTTCCTTTGGTTATAATATTGTTAGTAATATAACGACGACAACAACAACAACAATAATGATAATACCAGTAATAAAAAACAGAAACACATTTGAATAAATAAATAAGGGCCATAAACCAATTAGGAAATGTTTTCATCTTTCAGACCACCATCGCCACAATTATCAAAGTATGGCCGCTGAAGTCATTGTTACAACAAATAAACGTGTTTTACAAATAGCAAAGTTATTATATATATATGTTAATAGTCCCAACAAACAAATGCCCAACTGAAGCTATTTTAATATTTTTTTTTTTAGGGGAAGTACCTTTGCAAAAAAAAATTGAATATATTCTTCATTTAACAGTTCATCGATCTGTCTGTTTCATGGGTTGCAGGGCATAATCAATTTGGCATAATTACAAAACAAACCTTCATATGCCTCTATATGGCTGATCAGATCACTCTTGCTTTTAGGCTAGCAAACATTGGCAAATAACTTAAGTATTTCATATGTCTACATCAATATTAGACAGATGATACCCTTAGGCCTTATATAACTCTATGTCATCGATTAGCATTTGTCACTTTCTCTTGTGGCAATTCTCAGTTGGCCGATGAGAGGGGTCAGGCTTTGACGCTCTCTCAGAATGAAACACAAAATTATGAGGAAAAAAATTTTCTTAATTTTATAAGGTTACTTTTTGATTTTTATTCTGTTTACATGAAAAAAAATCTATCAATTTCTGTGTCTTTGTTGACTAGTAATATTTTGGATCACAAACAGTCACGAGAAGCACGGAGAATGGAAGATTCTGATCCTTGAAAAAAAAAAAATCGGGGAGCTCGGGACTTCCCGCTGGCTAATTTGTATAAACAAAAGTTCACAATTCATTTAGTTTCTTCTATTAAAGCTATGTACAAATAGTATATCGCCAAATACTTCTGTGATCGGATTTCAATACCTCCAATTGTTGGTTTAAAAGAAATTTCCCTCCAAAGTAGCGGTGGGTCTTTATTTGGGGCGGGAGCTCCATTTTTCCGTTTTTTATGTTTTGTAGAATTCCTCACCAAAGTAGCTCTAATTTAACATTGTTGGTTCTTACAGGATGAAAACAGTTATTTATATAGATCGATATTTATATAGATAGATCCCGCCATAATTTCGACATTTTGTAGATTTTAGCCATTTTTCTAAACAATGTAGGTATAAATTATTATTCCGGTTTCTCGTAGGGTATAAAACATTTTTTTTTATAAAACATCATGTTTTAACATTCCTCATTTTTATACCCTCCACCATAAGGTGGAATTTATATTAAGTTTGTCAGTTTTGCTGAAAATTATATAGCTACATAACTTTCAGATTGATTTCACTTCCTTCATGACCTCAAATATCATTACTTGTGGCTTGTGACAGAACGTTTGTTCCATAAGTCGATCGTAAAAAAGATTCCAGCTGCGTCGTTATTGTGCGCAACTCATCTAATTTGAAAGGCCATTCTTCGACATGTTGTCCTCCACTTGATCTTTTCATCGGATTCATGGTCTTCCCCTTCTTCTTGAAATATCAGCTGGCACGCTTTTTTATATGCATTTTGTGCTGGGGCATCCTCATCCATTCGCACAACATGATGTAGCCAACGTAGCCGCTGCAGCTCGATACGTCTGACAGTCGATATTCCAGAATATATAGTATAACTCATGGTTCATTCGACGGTGATATTCACCGATCGGCTCATAGATCATCCATGCTTCAGATCCATACAAGAGTATCAACGTCTTGTAGAGTGTGAGTTTGGTCTGCCGAGAGGTGGAAGGCCAACAGGCCAACACTATCATTCTCCAAATTTAAAAGTGATGTCATATGTTATTTCTGACAGTACCAAGGTATATAAAATCTTCAGCTACCTCGAAGTACTTCTCATGTCCATCAGCTTGGTCTTCTCGCAATTTACTGCCAGTCCCACTTTGGCAGACCCCTTTTGAATTCGTTCAAAGGTGGCAATGTTGGACCCATTATGTCGATGTCGTCGGCGTAGACGAGTAACATGTGCTGTTTGCTGTAAAGAGTGTCATTTTTTCACATTTGCATCTCGTATGATATTTTCCAACAGGATGTTAAACAGGTCATACGACAAACTGTCTCCTTGTCTGAATCCTCGTTCGGTATTGAAGGGCTCCGAGAGGTTCTTCCTATTTTAACTGCTGCAAGGTCAGCAGTTAAAATAGGACTTAGATCTCCAAAATTATATAAAATGGGCGGAACCGATTTATGTCGGTTATGTCCTCTGCAAACCGGCTAGAACCGATCGACTGGTTATAATTTCGAAAATCGCAAAATGTTAATCTGTATTGAAAACTCTCTGATGTATAAACTCGACAATTGCGGTACATCCACAACGTTTCCATAGCATATTCTTGTGACGACAATCTTTAAGCACGAAATTTTTCTTGATGTGGGGATTATCACGAAGCCATGGAGTGCTGTACGGCGGATGACCCATGTGTGAGATCTCGCATTTATTCGTTTTTCAAATCTTTCCGAAAACTTCAGAGAATCAAATTTTTGTGTACCATTGACCATTGACGTTCGCCATATGACATGGTTTCACGAAGAAGCATACGAACATTGCTTCGAACTTCATGTTCATACGCCACATGTGACGAAGTAATTTGAAGCACTTCGATCGAATTTGTATATCCTCCAATATAACGCGGAACACCT